>NC_056731.1:1765278754-1765456378 GCF_019279795.1 Protopterus annectens
TTTATATTTAAGCTGGTGAGCTTATCTATAATGCCCGAGTGGGGTATTGTATCGAAGGCTTTTGCGAGGTCCAGGTAGGCTGTGTGGACCACCTTCCCCTCGTCAATGGCCTTGGGGATGGTTGCAAAGAAATCGACCAGGTTTAAGAGGCAGGATCTGCCCTTAAAGCCGAACTGGGTAGGATCCAGTGTCTGTAGGTCCCCAATATCTTTATTTATGAGGTCCATGATGATCCTTTCCATAGCTTTGCAGACCAAGCTAGTCAGGCTTATGGGGCGATAGTTTCCAGGATCTGTTGAGGCACCACCTTTGTGGAGAGGGACCACTGTTGCTGTACGCCACTCTTTGGGCACATATCCTGTAGTAAGGCGGAGATTGAACAGTAGTTTTACGTTCGGGTTTAGCTCTTCTTGGAGTTCATGTAGGACGCAGCCCGGGACACCGTAAGTTCCCATTGATGCTGTGTTTTTTTACTTTGGAGAGGGCGGCTCTTACCTGTGCATCTGAGATGTCAGGGGCAGCACTCTGCTGGGATAGATATATGCCCTTTTGGTGGGGAGGGGAGTTTCGCTGAACCTGTCAGCTAGGATGTTGGCAATGTCTGTGGGTTGGTTTATTTTTTGTCATTTTGGACTAATTCTGAGCATATCTGGGAATTCCCACCCAGGTGCCTAACATAACTAAAGAAAGCCTTGTGATTATCCTTAGTGCCCTGTGCAATTTTTCTCTCGAAGCTGGCCTTAGACGATTTTATGAGTGCCCGTAGTTTTTTGCTAATACTGATCAGAGATGCCTTTCCTTTCTGGGATTTTGCTCTGTCATGTAGTAGCTTCCTCCTTCTATTGTATAGTTTGTTTATGGCTGGTGTCCACCAGACAGGACGGCTGCCTTTGGAGGATTGGGTCTTGGTTTTGTTTGGGATTGCATGACCCATGCATTCCTGTAGGTGTTCAAGAATGCGTTTATAAAGGATTCTGCGATCTGGGCCGTATTTTCCACAGGCCCGGGGGCTTTGAAGGATTCCACCTCGGTTTTGAGGAGTGTAAAATTTGCTTTAGAGAAGTTTTTCACTGTGGTTTTCTGGGCAGGGGGTGGGGTCGGGATGTGAATATCCACTGAGATTAGTTTATGGTCTGATCTTACCAGTGAGGGATACACTTCTGGTCTGGAGCATAGAGTCCCCATGTTGGTGATTATCTGGTCCAGAATGTTTCCCCTCTTGTGGGAGTGGTAACAAGTTGTTCCATAGCATTTGAGTTTATAAATTCTAGGAACCTTTGGGCTAGGGTGTTGAAGCTAGAGCAATGCTCCCAGTCTATGTTTGGGTAGTTGAAGTCGCCCAATATAATGGTGTTTGGACAGACCTTCATATTTTCCAGTGTTCTCAGGAAGGCCGGGTGGGGTTCCTGGGTTTGGGAGGGTGGTCTGTAGCAGGCTATAAACTGGAAGGCAGTTTTACCCACTGTTAGTTGCACATGGATAGTCTCTGATGCTTCATGCTGTACCACCAACCTGGAGGTGTGGGCATCTTTGACGAATATTGATACTCCCCCTCCTTTTGTGGTTCGGTCCAAGTTTTGGGGCCGAAAAGCATGGTATGAGGTATAACCTGGTAGTGCTGGTTATAACAGAGACATTGGGAACCTCCAAACATTGGACCCTACCCAGTTCGGCTTTGTTAAGGGCAGATCATGCCTCCTAAATCTGGTGGACTTCTTTGAGGCAGTTACCAAGGCTATAGACAAGGGAAAGGTGGTACACACAGCCTACCTAGACCTCGCAAGGGCCTTCAACACCATTCCCCATTCTGGTATTATAGACAAGCTCACCAGTCTGAACATAAACCCCAACATCACAAGATGGGTTGCCAATTGGCTCACGGACAGAACCCACATGGTGAAAGTTGCAGGAGCTAGGTCCGACTCTAAACCGGTTACAAGTGGCATTCCCCAGGGCTCAGTCCTAGGACCCCTCCTGTTTGACATATACTTCTCAGAGGTATAGGCAAGCACAGGAGGACTACGGCTGACCAGGTTCACACTACTGCAAACTAGGGGCTATAATGGACTAACTGGCTGACACAGACATCCTCCAAATGGGTCTCACGGAGACGGATACCTGGTGTCAAAATCATGGCCTCAAACTAAATGCCAAAAAGTGCATAGTCATCCCCTTTGGAAAAAAACAAAGTACCCACAAACTACCACACAGGTGGTAGTCCCCTAAATACAGAAGACTTAATAAGGGATCTGGGGACCCAAGTAGATAGTAATCTCTCCTTTGATAATCACATTGCCAAAGTGGTTAGAAAATCCTTCTATGTGGCCCACCTAATCACAAAAGGGTTCTCATACAGATCAAAAGAGGTCATTGTGCCCTTCTAGTCATCACTCATCAGACCCATCATAGAGTACAATGCCCGATTTGGGATGTACCTTACAAGACACCTGCAACAGCTGGAAAGAAAACAGAAGTACCTCACCAAGAGGATCACTGGCCTCAAACAGATGCCCAATGCAGCTCGACTGAAGAAAGTCCAGCTGTACTCGGTTGCATACCGGCTACTCAGAGGTGATCTCTTCCTGACATACAAGGCCATGTCCAACCCAGAATTGATGGACATGCTCCACCTAAAGAAAACCATATCCCCTCGAGCCACACGCTCTAAGGATCTAAACTTCACCACAACAATAAATAGGACGTGCTGGAGGGATAGATTCCTGCCCCAGAGACTTCCCATGCTTTGGAACAAGATTCCAAACTAGATTAGGCAGAGCTCCTAACACTCTTCAAGAGAGCCCTTGACGAGTGGAAGGGAAACCGAAGTTTACCCTGGGGATCACTTCAGTGGCTCTGCTGGACAGAGGCACAGGGAACTAATCTAAGGGGGCGGCGAAAGCCAACGCAATCTGACTAAGCTTATAAATGCCTTTGGGCAGATACCCTAACATCTACCTATGAACCTACACTTGATTAGCAAAGGCACTGCCTCTAGAGCAAAGGAGGTTGTAACTCCTCTGTACTAGTCACTAATCAGGTCCATAATTGAGTACAACACCCCTTTTGGCCCATACAAAGCACCCTGCAGCAATCAGAAAGACCTCAGAGGTTTCCAACTAAGATGGTCATAGGACTAAAGCACGTATCTTACACAGACCAACAGAAGTGCCTTTCACTATACTCAGTATCACATAAGACTTCTTAGGGGAGACTTATGCCCGGCTTACAGAGCAATCTGGAACCCAAACTTAATGAATTTGCTGCACATTCATAAATCAAATGGGAGCAAGAGCTACCCATTCCAGGGACCTAAATATGACCTGCAACTTGAATAGGACGTGATGGTTGGACAAATTTGTCTCCCAGCAACTGTTGCATCTTTGGAATAGACTGCCAATTCATGTGAAGTAGAGCACCTCTATGAAAGTGCTCAAAAGGAATCTGGACGAGTGGATGGGGCACCGTAAATTCTTGCCGGAGATGGTGCCCAAACCCTCTGGACACGGACAGTCATTAATAAATACAATCCTAGGCAATGACTAGGTATTACATACTGGGATGAAATGGCTAGGCTTGAAATACCCTCTGGGTCGATAGCTTAGTAACCTCCTATGATCCTATAAGGAATACTTTAGGATACTAAAATTAATACTGAAAACAGCAATGACATCTATGAACAACGTTCAAACTATAAACCAATTTGCTCTTCCTGTCCTAACTTACAGTTTTGGAGTGACTGAATGGCCCCAAAATATTCTGGATAGGTTGGACAGGAAAACAAGAAGGATGCTTCATGCTCATCAAATGATTTATAAAAATCAGTGCATACCAAGACTATATACTCCCCGTTCTGAAGGAGGTATGGGTCTCCTCGAAACTGATGACACGCACAGATCTATAATCATGCGACTGCATGCATACCTGCTGACCTCACAAGACCCAAACACAGTGAAAGTTTTGTTTTAAAACATGAGGAGAATAAATCTAAGATGACTTCCCTAGTTTTATCAGAAGCATATTGGCATCAAGCAGGAATGGAAATCAAACCAGAAGTAGATAAAAATCAGGCAGCAACTGAATGGGCCAAATAACAAAGGGAAGAATATAAAGTGAAGGATCAGATGAGAATGCAAGAAATGTGGAAAATGCATAAATATAGTTGCAAGTATAGAAAACTTTTAGAACAGCCTCATATTGATCAGGACTGAATGCAGGAATGGTTAAGGAGAGGTGAATTTAAAGCAACAGACAAAAGGTTAATATTGGTGGCCCTAAGACGTTGGTTTACAAAGTCCATTGAACATGTGGGAGAAACAGAGAAATGTAGGTTTTGTAAAACAGAATCATGAACATTCGCACATCTTGTTGCTGGTTATGATATACTATTGGCAGAAGGACTGTATACTGCAAGACATAATCTGACAAGACTTCTGCATTGGGGATTGTGCAAACATTATAATACTGTGGTAGCTGAAAAACACTGGAAACACGAGCCAAAAAGCATTACAGAAAATGAAGTTTACATCATATGGGATCACTCATTACCAACAGTTCAAAAAATAGATGCAAGAAAAAACAGATATAGTAGTCCATGAAAAGAAGACAAAAGTAGCATTGATCACTGAAATTACTACATCCACTGACTACAGAGTCTTACATATCAAGAGAACCAAAGTCATAAAATACCAGGATTTGCAGGCAGAAATGAAGGCAATGTGGAAGAAGGATACCCAAACAGTTCCAATAGTATTAAGAGCAAGGGGTCTTACAGAATTTACTATCGTACTTAGATATGTTACCTATATATGTAACTCCATACAAATTGCAGGAGTCGTCATTACTGGGCATACTGCGGGTGCTGTGAAGGGCACTTCTTCCTAACATCAAAGACTGAAACAATACTAATTTTGTGAACTTTAATCATACTTTGACTTAGGAATAGTCAGAATTTTTGTCATTGTATTAGAAACCCATAAGATTTGGAGAAATTAATAAAGAGAGTCTTGCAAAGGGCACCAGAAGTATGGATACCACCATGAATCCCAGGCCCCTGAGAAATTCCACTACAGGGCAGGATTGAAGGAAAAGCAGGGGTCAAAAGTAGCTGAACAGGGCCTGTAACCTTCTCTTGTGGCACGAAGGCCTGCATGAGGTAAGTGTCCAGCCTACAGTCTACAAAAGACCAGCTCTTGTGTAGGGTTCAATGTGGATTTTAAGTTTATTGTGAACCCTGGACTCTGTAGGAGGGAGATTGTGAAGGTGAGATGCTGTAGAAGAATGTCCCGAGAGGGTGCCTGTATTAATGTGTCATCTAGACAAGGGAATGCTTTGTTTCCCTGAGTTCAGAAGAAGCAGCAGTTGATGAGAAGCACTTTGTGAAGACATTAGCAACTGCAGTATAGAAATGAAAGTGAGACAAAAGTTGAAAATGTTGGAAATTTCATGCAAGAAAGATGAATGGGGATGTGGAGATGAGCATCCTTTAATTTCAGTGATGTCAGGAAAGTCTGAGGGAAGATGAAAGGTAAGAGTTTGCAGTGACATTATTTAAAATGAGGGGACCTTTACAAAGGTATATAGATGGGACAAATCCAGTATGGGTCTCCATTTTTCTTTTCTGTGTACCAGGAATAAGTCTGGAATAAAAGTTTTTTTCCTATGTACTGTTTAGGAACAGATTTTACTGTACCTTGTTCAGGCAGGACTTGTAGGGAGGAGGTACAAGGTTTACCTGATTGGAAGAGGGTGGTGGGATACCTTTGAGTAGTAGAATCTCCTTCCATGTCATCCTGTAACTGTGTTGGATGATGGAAAGAACCCACTGATCTGAAGTTATGTGCTGCAAATTGAAAGGGCGGAGGTCAGTCTTTTTAAATAGGGAGGGATAGACTGAGTGGAACAGGAGAAAGCAGAAAAAAAAGTCTGGTTGATTTCTTTGGGAAGGGAGGGCTCCCAAACTTTGACTCTTTCCAGGCATTTTATTACCCTTCTGTGGTGGCCTAGAGTCCCTGCAAGAGAAGGAAGTGCACTTGGCTGGGTAGTTTCTATGATACCTGTGGAGAGAAGTGAGCAATATTTGTTTAAAATCCTGCATAATTTTTCTTTGTCCTCGCAACGCTTTAAACAAGTAGGCCTCTTCAGGGCCAAAAAATAAGTTCTGTTCAGAGGAAAATCCAACAGCTTAGCTTTCATGTCTTCAGGTAAAGACTATGAATGAAGCCAGTGAAGCCACACATACCTCCTAATGACAGATCTAGTAGCAATTTCTTTGAAATAAGCTTCCACTGCATTACAACTGTGCTTAATGCTATACCTTGCTAACTGAGAACCATGAGCAACTACAGACATAGCTTTTTGCTTAATGTCAGGCACTTCCAGAGAAGACAGAGTTTTACACTTAAAAGTCAGAACAGACAACACATATTTTGTCATTTCAGTCTGGTAACTGTTGGCTCTGAAAGGCATAGCAGAGGAGGTGTACACCTTTTTTTCTGTATCTGTCTATTGCCCTACTATCTTTGTCTGAGGGAAAGGCATTAACTGCAAGTAAAAGTTCAGATGGCTTGTGAGTTGAAATAGAATAGGCTGAGAGATCAGCTAAAGGATATTTATACAGCGACTTAAGGTCTTCTGGCTCTTTACAGAACCGAAAAGGCCCTTTATATGCTGGAGATTAAGAATCAGGTGCAGTGGAAGTGGATGTAAAGGCATCCAGAATAGCTTCCAATATAGGAGGGAGAGGTGCAGGCGTAGAGGTACCCACCGCTAGAAAACTGTAATATCTTTTTGTACATCAGATATGTCTGGATTCCAGCTCAAAATGCTGCATCGTCTTCGTGATGGTTTCCCAAAAGCAAATGTACTGTGGTGGAGAATCAGGGGATAAAGTATCCTTATCTTTACATGCAACATGACCTGGGGAGTGAATCTGGCATGAGTAGGCCAGGGAATGTTCTTCTGAATCAGACTCTGCCTCATCTTCCTCACAGGATGACTCAAGTTGTCTCTTTCTAGTAGCAGAAGGAGAAGGAAAAGAAGAAAAGATGGCAACTTGGGACCCAAAATGGCTTTAAATAGGCCTCGGGAGAAATCCATACATTCTTTTTCCTGGGATGTCTGAGGAAAGGAAACTTTTTTTTGTTTGTTTTTTCTTTTTGTGAGTGACATCCACTTTAACACATTGTAGTGGATCCAGCCACTGATATACCTTGATTAAAGACCCTGGTACCTCTTTCTGATTTTTTTTTTTTTGTGCTTGGTTGTGCTGTCCAGTTCTATCCGCTCTGTTCCCCCTTGCTCCACTCAGGCTTTCTCCACTCCCCTGCTCTACCCCCATTCCCACCCCCACATATACTCTACACTTATACTCTATCCATCTAAACCACTCCCTCCTGCCACTCGCTATTTCCTCCCAAAGCCTCCCATCATCTCTCTCTTCCTGTTGACATATAAACCCCTCCTACTTATTGGCCTAACCATACCTCCTTACTCTCTATACTATTATTTTTTCCAGTGTTATTAACCATCCCGTCCTTGCTGCACTACTTTTCAAACTAATTCACCATTTGCCTCCACCCTAGTATAAATGACACATCTTCTCCTCACAACTCGTTTCTTTTCCTGTGTTATCTGTACCTCCTACAATCTCACCCTAATGCACACAAAACCTGCACCTACAGTTACCTTCCCACAAACTCATACATTCCTTATTGCCTTGCTCTATTCTGCCACAATGACACCCACTTACTTAAAAAGAAACTATTTCCTCAACCCTCACTTATCTCCCAAAATAAAGCCAAAATATCTCATTTTAACCTAAACTATTCCTTATTGCCCTGCTCTATTCTGCCACAATGACACCCACTTACTTAAAATGAAACTTTCTCCAACCCTCACTATCTCCCAAAATAAAGCCAAAATATCTCGTTTTAACCTAAATTATTCAAGTCTTAAACTCCCTATACTAAACTTACTACTCTCAGGAAATACATACCCCAATCCAGAATCTTCCTCCAATCACTCTCTCCCTACCCACAGCCCCCTCCCTCTCCCCCCTCCATTTTTCTCCTCTTAAACTTACACCTTCACATCTACCAGCAACTTAACTATATTATCTTTCAACATTCAAAGCATTCTTAAAGTCAAGAAAGTACAGTCGTGTACACTTGCCATAAATGTAGATGTTAGAGTGTATTCACTATTGCAGTCATTACATTTGGGTAATCTGCTGGCAGGTTGCTCCCAGTCAGTCTGATTAACAAAGTCTTGGGTCCTGCGTCAGTTGCTGTCCCTTTTTCCATGACGTCAGGTCGTCAGGGGTATAAAACATGCAGCCGAAGCCATTACATCAGTTTTTCTTGCCCCAGATGTCAGTTGCCCCCCAAATGGGGAGCAAGATATATATATATATATATATATATATATATATATATATATATATATATATATATCAAATTTAGAACACAAAAATATACCTCCAAACAAAAACAAATACACCAAAAAGGCTTTTAAGCATAGTAAAAAAAGTAGAGGTATAGTAAGAGCAAAACAGGGGGCTGGAGGGTGGGTAACCAGGACTGCAACAGTGAATACACTTGAACATCTACATTTATGTTAAGTATACACAACTGTACCATGTTCTTTGTGTTTCACTGTTGCAGTCATTACATTTGCGTAGATTCCCAAAACTATGGTTGGGAGGATGGATTTATACAGCATTGGGAGCAGCTATAAGGCCCTGCAGGACAGCAATGGCAAAGCCAACTCTGGATTTAGAGAAGAGAAGTAAATGGTAATGTTTGGTGAACGTATGAACTGAGCTCCAGGTAGCAGCTTCTAGAATGTCTCTGGTAGGAACCCCTCTGAGAAAGGCTGCAGAAGCAGATGCAGCCCTGGTGGAATGAGATCTGATCCCTTTGGGGATAGGTTTACAATGGTGCATATAGCAGAAACGAATACAATGGCTTATCCATTTGGAAATCGTCTGCTTTGAAATATCCTTTCCCTGTGACCCTGCAGCAAATGCCACCAATAGCTGTTCACATTTTCTTAGAGATTTTGTCCTGTTTAAGTAAAATCTAAGTTGTCTGTGTACATCCAATGAATGCAGAATCCACACACCCTTGTTCTGTGTACTGGGAAAGAAAGTTGGCAGATGAATGGTCTGATTAAGAGCCACATTTGATACCACCTTAGGCATGAAAGATGGATTGGTCCTGAGAGACACCCTGTCCACATGAAAAATAATGAAAGGCTCCACTGCCATAAGAGCCTATAATTCAGAAATATTTCTATCTGAAGTGACTGCTAAAAGGAAAGCTGTTTTCTAGGAGAGAAATTTTAGGTCTGCAGTAGCAGCTGGCTCAAAAGGAGGGATAGTGGGTTTTTCCAAAACAAAATTGAGGTCCCATGCATGGGATGGTGCTCTCCTGGGAGGTCTTAAGTTTTTGGCCCCTCTGAGATACTGCTTTAGCAGAGGATGAGAGAAGATGGGAGGTTCTATGTTGTAATGAGCTGAAATGGCAGAGGCATGGATTTTTATGGAAGAAAAAGATAGGCCCTTGTGAAGCATCTCAGTTAAGTATTGTAGAATGTGCTGTGCTTATTCCTTGTGATTGGTTCCAGGCACAGAATCTTTTCCATTTGTCAGCATAAGATTTTCTAATACTAGGCCTTCTAGCCTCCAAAATGACATCCATCACAGGTTTGCAAGGGATGCCAAGAGTGAATTTAGATGATTAGTCACGCTGCAAGATTCAAAGTTTGGAGCTGATTGTGTTGAATTTGGTAGTTCTGCTGTGACAGTAGGCAAGGTGTCAGAGGCAGGTGCCATGGAGGAAGGTGTGACACATTGCACAGGAGTGGGTACCAGTGTTGGTGATGCCAGTTTGGAGCAATCAGAATAATTTTTGGTTTGTCCTGTCTGACTTTTAGAAGGACTTTGGAGAGCAGAGGCAGAGGGAGAAAAGCATTGACTGATAGGTTTTTCCAGCTGAATGACAGAGCATCCACTTTCCAAGCTTTTTTGTTATGAATTCTTGTGCAGAATTTGTCCAACTAATAGTTCTGGGGTGAGGCAAAAAGATCCACGTCTGGACTCCCCCATTTGCATGTCAACATGTTGAAAATTTGTGGTTCCAGTTTCCATTCGTGTGGGTCCATAAGATTTCTGCTTAGTTCGTCTGCCAGACTATTTAGCTTTCCTGGCAGGAATTGAGCTTGTAGTTGTATTTGGTAGGTCAAGGCCGTGTTCCACAATGCCATGACTAGTCTGCAAAGAGGGTAGGAATGTGTATCCCCCTGCTTGTTTATGTACTACATAACTGTGGTGTTGTCTGTCTTTATCATTAATTGTCCTGGATGAAGGTAGTCCTTGAAGGCTGTCAGTGCATTCTGTACAGCTAGCATCTCTTTCTGACTGATATGAAGGTGCATTTGATTTGGGCTCCATTTGACCTGAATGCACTTTCTTGCCAGATGAGCCCCCCAAGCATAGTCTGATGCATCCGTAGTTAGGGTTTGGATGGCAGTGGGTGGAATGAATGGCAGTCCCTTGTTTTGGTGACAGGCCTCTGCCCACCATAGGAACTCTAGTTGCAGGCAAGGTATGATAGGAATTAGAAGTTATGTACTTACCATAACGTTCCATCTGAGCAGGTGGATTCATTTGTCTGCAACCTGTGGGTATGGATCCGATATCGGATCCGAACCGGCATGGTTTATCCAGCTATGGATCCGAGCTCCTCACCCATAATGCCCTGCTCTCCCTACATGACCTCAGATGGAGTTTCCTGCAGTAACACACCCTATGCAGAGGAGACCAAGGCCAGGGGATGGGAGGCGGGATGGTTGCAGACAAATGAATCCACCTACTCAGATGGAGCGTTATGGTAAGTACATAACTTCTAAATCTGAAGTAGGAGAATTCATTTGTCAGCAACCTGTGGACAGGTCCCCAGCTACCTGAATCTTGAGTGGCCATCATGGAAGGATATTCCTACCTCTAGAAGTGGCGTCCAGCTTGTAATGAGTAATAAAGGTATGAGATGAAGCCCAAGTGGCTGCTGAACAAATGTCATCCAGAGAACCCTAGACTTAAAGGCCGCTGAAGTAGAGGGGACCCGGGTCGGGATGAGCATTGACTCCCTCGGGTGCGGGGCCTCCCAGGCTTGGTACACCAACAGAATACACTGAGAAATAAATGAACAACTGGTCTGATTGCCTATGACTAGCTGTCCTATGAAGGTAAAAGCGAAGCTGCCTGTGAACATCCAAGGAATGCAGCTTGTTGTTTTGATACTTAGGGAAGAAAACAGGAGGTTGATGGACTGATTAATGTTAGCTTCGAAGCTACTTTAGGAAGAAAGGAGGGTTGATCCTTGGGTACACCGGTCAGGATGAAAAATCAAATGCGGTTTCATGGACAGGGCCTGAAGCTCTGAAACTCTCTTTAATGGCTACCAAAAGCAGTCTTAAAGGACAAGTATTTAAGATCGACTGTGGGCCTTGGGTGAAGGGGCGGTCAAGGCCTGAAGTATCAAGGAAAGATCAGGGAACCGTTTCTTTGACAGGGGTCTGAGCAAAAAGGTGCCTTTTAGGAAGGTTTTGCATAACTTAGCTGACATAAGAGACACTGAATCGTGTCCAACATGGTAATGAGATATGGCTGCCAGCTGAACTTTGACCGTGGAACTACTGGCGCCATCATTAAAGAGAGTAGTAAGGAAATCTAGAACCAAAGGGAGGGGAACCGTGAAAGGATCTAGGCCTTGCCGCTCTGCCCAAATGGAGAATCGCTTCCATTTACTGCGGTAAATGTTTCTGGTAGAGGGCTTGTGGGCCGCTACCAGAATGCGAGATACCGGGAGTCCTGATTAGGAGTGGAACTGGAGCAGCCAAGCAGTCAACTTCAGGTTGTCCAGGTTCGGTTGGGCAGGTTAACGGGTGTGAAATCAGATCCGAATGGGATCGAGAATCCAAGGTGGATTCACTGAATGAGACCTTAGGTAAGGAACCAGATCTGTCGAGGCCAGAGCAATGAGGATCATTCTGCACCCCAACCGAGAGGCTTTCTGAAGTACTTGTAGCATCAGAGGTAGACCGGGAGGCCAAGCATGCACCAGAAAAAACTCTTGGCGTTTAAAGAAGAAGCCCCCACTGTGCGAAGATCGTTCTCTACTTGAGAATTGAGAGACCACTCGTATGGGAGAGAATGGTGTGACTGAGCTTGTCCGCTAGGATGTTGGTCCGACCGAATATGTGTTGCGATGAGAATGCGGTTGGTGGAGATCGCCCATTCCCACATTCTCATGGCTTCTCGACATAAAGGGTAAGACCTGGTTCCCCCTGTTTGTTGATGTACCAGACCACCGACATGTTGTCTGATTGAATCACAATTGTTCCCAGGGAAGGAGGGCCTGAAGTGCTTGCAATGCCAAGAGCACCGCCCTCATTTCCAGAACATTGATATGCACGTGCCTTGGACCATCCGCCCAGCCCGGCCCCACCAGTGAGGAGCGTCTGTGGTCACCGTGGGAGATGCACAAAGGCGGCCCTGTGCAGGTCCGGAGAATGGAGCCACCACAAGAGAGACCGCTTACAAGCCTTGCTGATTGCAATGGGATGATACAGGGAAGGAGAGAAATGACCATTGCACCTGAAGTGTCACTGAAGCACCCGCATGTGTCAGCGGGCGTGCAGAAGGCTGCCGCCATAGACCCTAGTGCCCTCAGGATCAATTCCACAGGTGTTGAGCTGGAGTGAAGGATCCGCACCTGGCAATCGGTTGTGAGAAAGGCTCTTAAATTTCTGTGTGTAGCCCTGGCTCTATAAATTCTATTGTTTGAGTAGGACCAGGTTGTTGGACTTTTTCTGTACCGTGTGATGCCTAGCTGAGAGAGGCGCGAAGGAAGGAGTCTCTTGCCAAGAGAGTAGATGCCTTGTTGGGCGGTGAGAAGCCAGTCGTCTGGATACGGAAGACCTGCACCCCTGAAGCCTCTCAGGGGCCGCAACCACTGCTAACACTTTGGTGAACACCCTGGGGGCTGTGGTGAGACCAAAGGGAAGGACCCTGAACTGGTAGTGACTGGCTCCCAGCCGGGCGAAGAAACCTCCTGGATTGTCTGTCCATCAGAATGTGGTGTCTATAGAGCACATCCAGTGATTCTCCCTAGAAGGGGAGGATGGACTGCAAAGTGACCATCGAAACTTCTTTTGGGAACGACAGGTTCAACAGGGACAGGTCTAGAATGGGTCTTGGTCCCCGTCTTTTTGGCACTAAAGAACCTGGAGTGGAACCCTGATCCGATCTGGTCTGGGGCGGGCTGGATGGCTCTTTTCTCAGCAGATGGCCAATTTCTGCTGGCGGCCTCCCTCTGATTGGGTGGAACATTTTTAACTTTGGGACATGAAGAAAGGGATCTTGTAACCTCTGGATATAATCCGCGATGTAATGGACTCCCATACCCAGACTGCCTCCAGAGTGGAGCAGTCGGGCAACCTCAGGGTTGGTGCGTGGGCCGTTCAAGGTTCCCTGGACCCAAAGTTCCTGGGAGCCCCTCTGCCCCTAGGCGTCCTCCCTGTCCTCCTCTGCCGGAAGGACTGGTTGTCCGGAGGCGGGTTGAATGCTGCCTTCCTTTCGGAACCACATCTTCTTCTGGCCCTTTTGGTTCCTAGAGTAGGACCTCTGGGGCACAGAGAAGCGGACTCCGAAGGCAGACAGCATCTTTCCATCCTTCTCGCTCTGAACCAAGGTATCGCGAACCGTCTTGCCAAAAAGGGCAGAACCGTCAAAGGGGCATTCTTGAAGGGCTCCGTAAAATCGCAGTGGCGAAGCCAGGCCTGCCGCCTTGTGACTAGGGCGGCTCCCTCGTGTTAGTCACAAAGAGTGGCCATACGGGTGGAGTGCATAAGTTTGTCCTCCTCCGATATGGACTCTGGGGGGGATGCAGTGTATTCCTTGATAAGACTGCATCCTAATGACGTGTGCCAAATAGTTGAGCGCCCTCACTGAGAAGGTGGCTGAACAAAAGATTCGCTTCCCCAAACGGTCCATCATCCGAGACTCCTTGCTCGGGGAATGGACTGAGGGACTCTCCTGGGCGAGTTCCCTCTTATTGGCTGCTGCCGACAACATGGCATCTACCAGGGGTCCCTTGCTCCAGTGGGCACGGTCAGCAGGGGGGGCTAAGATCTGCGGGCCTCTTTGGGATTGGCTCCACGGTGTCCGGGTCCCTCCACGCCCTGGTGGTAATAATTTCCACCAGGTGGTCGGCAGGAGGGGACACCCAAGAGGTAGACGGGCCCGCTTCAAATGCCAAGAACACTGACTCGTCCGAGGAAGACTTTAGACCACCCACCTCTAATCCGTAACATTCCATGATGTCTCCGAAGGAACATCCCTCGAAATGATCTTGGGGGTTTCCCCTTCCTCCAAGTCAGTGTCTTGTCTATGTGCCTCCTCTTGTGCTTCCTCGGGGCTGTCCGAGGCCCTCACCAGCAATGTCAGAACCACAGGAACTGCTTGGGGCAGTGAAGCGGGCTGTCCCAGTGGCGGGTGATGGAAGCCTGGCCCAGAGCAGATGGAGTGCGGCTTGGGCGGGGTCCGGATGCCCTCAACAGAGCCCTCTCCACACATCAAAGCCAGGGGAGCCAGCCTCGACAATAGGATCGGACCAGTGTGCTCCAGCAAGGGCCGGTGAAGGGCCGTGCACCCATCTGCATCTGGGCTTGGATGAACCTTCGCATCATCCGGTCCAGATCAGTGCTCGAGCTGTGTGTATAGACCTGGTCTCCTCATCCTCAGGCTCCGGTGAAAGCACGGGACGGGCCGAGGAGGAGAGCCAGCAGCCAGAGGGCTGAAACAGAGGTCTCGACCCGCTGTGGTGCTTCTCTCTCGGTCCTTTTTGGCTTCCCTCTCCTCCGACCCTTTGGTGGGAGTTTGAATCCCGGGTGGAGGAGGGGGCAGGCAAAACGAGGACTGCAGCAGTGACCAAGGAGGGGGGGA
Organism: Protopterus annectens; assembly: GCF_019279795.1. Classification (NCBI taxonomy): domain Eukaryota; kingdom Metazoa; phylum Chordata; order Ceratodontiformes; family Protopteridae; genus Protopterus; species Protopterus annectens. Next base: position 1,765,293,759 of record NC_056731.1, read on the forward strand.
AGCAGAGTCTGGGGTCAAGAGTCCCGCCAAGGCCAGCTTACCTCCGCTCCTTCAATGCCCTGGGGTTGAACCCTGCACAGATTGAACACCCTGAAGTGAGGTGTTCAACCCCAAACATCGAGCACTGACTGTGGCCATCAGCAAAAATAGCCTTTGGGGCCTCAGACATCACTATTTTTTTTTTTTTAAAAAATAGTAACAATAAAATAAACTAAAAACACTGCAAAAGGCCCCAAAAAAAACACACACACCAACTACGAACCAGTGAGGGAGGGTAAAAACTATATTAAATTAAAAAGATATAAAGAGAAACCTATAACTTTCACACAACTTAAAAGTTTTAAAAGTTTTAAAACCCTTTTTTTTAACAATAATAACACTTAGCTTTTGGAGCTCTGACGACCCAGCCTTCACCAGCAAACTAGATCTGGGGTCATGTAGGGAGAGCAGGGCATTATGGGTGAGGGGAGGAGCTAGGAGCTCGGATCCATAGCTGGATAAACCATGCCGGTTCGGATCCGATATCGGATCCATTCCCACAGGTTGCTGACAAATGAATTCTCCTACTTCAGATTCATTGTTTCCAGGCTGTGACAATGTTGACTCCATAAACTTTTTAAGTACCACTGAAGTTTCCTCATATGGAATTAGAAGAATGCAGGAGGCCATGAACCCCAAGGCTTGCAGAATTTGTCTTGCAGATAGCAGGGTTCTTGTGGCCACCTGTCTGAAGTAAGTCACCAATTGAATTTACTTTTCTGGCATAAGGTAAGTCATCTGGACAGTTGTATTCAAGCTTGCACCCAGGAATGTAATTTTTTGAGATGCTACCAATTGTGATTTCTTTTTGTTTATGGTGTACCCTAGACAAGTTAGAACCCTTTTTACAAATGCCAGATGCTTTAGAAGAAATGTCCTTGTTTTCTGTCTGAATTAGACAATCGTCCAGGTATGGATATATTTGAATATTTCTTTGCCTGCAAAATGCAATTACTGGAGTCAGGCACTTTGTGAAGACCCTGGGCGCAGTGGATAAGCCAAAGGGCAGTGCAGAGAACTGGTAATGTAAGTAGCCTGCTTTGAAGCAGAGGTATCTTCTGCAAGATTCCCTGATTGGGATATGCAGGTAAGCCTCTTTTAAGTCTAGAGTTACCAACCAGGCATCTTTGCCTAGCATAGGTAGTAACTGTTGAAGAGTCAGCATCTTGAATTTTGGAATGGCCAGAAATGTGTTTAGAGTAGATAAGTCCAGAATTGGACGCCATGATTTGTCTTTTCTGGGTACCAGGAAAAGTCTTGAATAGAAACCTTGTCCCTTTTCCTCTTCTGGTACTGGTTGAATAACCCCCATGTTCATGAAGGACAGAACTTGTTTCTGGGCCTCTGCCCACTGATTTGGGGGCAGGTCTGGCCATCCGTTTGGGATTGGCAACGTGTGGAAATGAAATCTGTATCCCTGGGATACTATATTTAAAACCCATTTGTCCTGGGTAATAAGTTGCCAGCTTCGTGCATGAAGTGCCAGTTTTCCCCCCAAAGGGGCAGCTAAACGTTAAGTGCTTGGTGATTGTAGAGGGAAGTCATTGAGACTGTTTACCATAGGGAGATGCCTTGTTGTTCCCAGATTTGGAGGTGGAGGAACCCCACTGTTTTGTTCTAAAAGTTCCTTGTGACTGAAACCTGGAGCCTTTGGAATGTCTGGATTTGACTTGAGTGGCTCTCGAAGGGACTGGAAAGGACCAGTTCTTAGGAGGCCAGTGCCTACTAAATCTTGGAGGTTGCACTTGTAAGAAATCTTTCACAGTTTGCATAGATTTAGCTTTATGTTCCATCTTTTTTAACACTTCTTCAGCCTTATTACCAAAGAGATGGTCCTGTTGTAAAGGAGCATCCAACAATTTTGCTTTAACATGGTCAAGCATGCCTTCTTAGCACAGATCCAGTTACAGCAGCCCTACAAGAGACCTCCAAGGAATCAAAACCACATTGCAAAGTATGTTTTCCAACTTGTTCAACTGAATGTAATAAATCCTGTAAATCTTTATTTTCCACACAGTCAGAAATTAACATCAATTTCTGTTTAAGTAATCCCATGATATGCTGTTGATATTTAAGCATATGAAATTGACAGTTTAAAGCCCTGATTGCCAAGGCTGCAGAAGTGTAAACCTTCTTACCCCATCTATCCAGCGCCATGGAATCTCTACTATCAGAAGGGGTAGGATTTTTAGCAGTAGAGGCCTTAATGCCCTTGGGACCCTGAGAAATGGTTTTAGGATCAGCAATAGGATTTTTGAAAAGGAATTTGTGGGAGTCAGGAATCCTGTAGTATCTGTCTGGCTTACAAGGAGCTGGAGGCAGAGAATCAGGAGCCATACTAGATTCTGAGAAATCATCATCAACAATATCTAGAACAGGAGGTATAGTCAAAGGCCTATGCTGAGGAAGAAGAAGAAAATCCCTAAGTCGCTTTTTAGATTCTGAGAAATCCTGACTTTCCCAGTGGAAATGTTCCCTTAAGGTATGTAAAGTTTCCCCAAAAGAAAAATCCTCAGGGGGAGAAGCAGAAGGAATGGAATCTTCTGCATCAGAGTCCTCATAAGTAAGAATAGACAAATCCTGTTCATTAGAAGAGTCAGAAGAAATAGAATCCTGTTCAGAAGATTCATAATCAATGTCTTGCCTAGGCCTCTTAGAAGGAGAGGGTTGGCTACCCCTGATCAGAGTAATTAAATCTTCAGCCATTTTGATCATTTGTTTTTTAGGCATGGGGCCTGCACATGTGGCCCAGGCGTTGGTTTTTTAGACATAGATTTAGATTTTGGCCTTAGTTTTGAAGATGGCATCGGTCTGATATGCAAATTTGTAGGCCTGAAAACACCCTCAGAAGCCAGTGCCTGCACAGCGGCTCCGGACCCATCTAAGGTAGAGAAACCCGCGGGTTCCATAACTGAAGCATCTTGCGGCATACTGGACTCCGAATGGGTCTCAGTAGAGGCCTGCGAATCAGACATAGTGGGTATCAGGGGCTGTAAAAGCGCCTGAGTACCGGCGAACTGGCGACTGGCTTAGTAGAAGCGTTGTCAGTTTTGGACCTTGACCGTCTGTCTTTTTCTTTGCGTTTTTTAGGTATTCTGGCAGTCGGATTGCTAACCGACAACATTTCTGGATAGTTAAATCTTGAGCCAAAATATTTAGAAGAAAAAATATACCGATGTTTAATCGTGCGTTGATTAAATTTAGCACAAAACAGACAGCAAGGTACGTTATGGTCAGGGCCTAGGCAAGGAATACAGTACAAATGAAAATCCTTATGAGGTATTTGCTTCCCACAAGTAATGCAATTATTAACATTTACTGACATCGGTAAGGAGCAAGAAAAAGTTTCCCCAATGGGGTACTTAGCTTTTAGTTGAAGACTTCAGTTCTGAAACTCTAAAATAAAAATTTCAGGAGTCGGCCGACCGGCACTTGCGAACTGCTTCTGCTTTGGGCACCGCGCAGCAAGAAAGACTGATGTAATGGCATCGGCTGCATGTTTTATACCCCTGATGACCTGATGTCATGGAAGAAGGGACAGTAACCGACGCAGGACCCAAGACTTTGTTAATCAGGCCGACTGAGGGCAACCTGCCAGTAGATTACCAAAATGTAATGACTGCAACAGTGAAACACGAAGAACATCTACACACGAAGAACATCTACACTCCTGGATATCTCTCCACATTCCTGACATTCTCACCATCTCTGAAACCTGGCTAAAACTCTATATATCTGACAGTCAAATCTTACCCCATGGCTACAATATCATTTGCCAGGACAGCTTCACATAAGGGGGGGGGGAGTGTAGCTGTACTGTACTCGGAACAACTCACCCTCTACCCTCTGTCTTTCTCACCACCTAATTTCCACCCAGAAGTCCTCACAGCAAACTGCAAATTGAACAATCACAAAAAGATAGCCATTGTCACCATCTATATACCTCCAGGAAAAAAATAACCCTACCCTTGAACACTTTCTCTCCTGGATCTCTCAAACTATCTCCTATGAAACTATTATACTGGTTGATGTTAACATTGATTGGAATTCTATGTCCTCTGACTCTCCAAATGCCAGCATTAAAATTTATGGCTTCTCCCAACTAATCACTGCACCCACTTGCCTAAATAAACACTCTAATATTGGCACTACACTTGACTGGATCCTCTACCAACCTAAGTGACCACCTCTGTCCAGAGACACTCCCCACAAATGTCCAAATCCCATCAATACAAAGACTGTCGCAAACTTTCTAACTTCAACCCTGACACCTTTAATCATATTCTCTCCTCTATTAATTAGCTCTACATATAATAAGCTGTTCTGAAATTCAATAGCATCTTTCTCAACACTCTGAACTCCTTGGCCCCCATCAGGAAAATTAGAATTAAATCTAACTATGCTCCTTGGATAACTCAAGACACTCACTCCCTCATGCACAAGGGGATAATGCTTGGCAAAAAAAAAAAAAAACACATCTCCCTCCAATCTTCACTGCTACAGAGAACTATGTAATTTATCTAAAAAAACAAGTCAACTTTGACAACATTTTTTTTTTATCTAAAGCCACAAAACTGTAACCCCCCCCCCCCCCCCCAATTCTGGATTACTGTCAGCAAACTATTACATCTTACATACTACCTCTGCACCAAATCCCTCCCCCAATAGCTCTGCTTTAGGCACTGCTATCCTTCTTAACTCCTTCATTGACTCCATTCAGAAATTAAAAAAGACAAGTACCTACCCCTCTACTTCTCCCCCCAAGTCCACCCACACAACCTCCTTCTCTTTTAAGCCTCTCCCTAGCTCTTATATCAGATAACTTCTCAGTAAACTCAAAACATGCTCCCCTTCTGCTGATAACTTACTGCCTCTTTTCCTTAAACTAGAAGCAAAAACTACTGCATATCCCATCTCCATTCTAATCAATAGAGCGATCCAAGAAAGCATAGTTCATGATATCTGTTAGAAATTATATGTTATTCCCCTTAAAGAGAGAAACTCAATGGACTGCGCTAATTTCAGGCCTACTGCTATTCTACCTCCCCTATCAAAGACTCTTGAAAAATGCATTCATAAACAGCTCCTTCCTCATCTACTACAAGAAAATCTTCTCACCCCTATCCCAACATGGCTTTCGCCCTAACCACAGTACATCCACTGCACTAATATCTTTTACACAGACAATCACTAGATATTGAGACAACAATAAATTAGTCTCATGTCTATTCCTTCACCTCTCAAAGGCCACTGACACGGTCCCCTGCAACTTACTTCTATCCAAACTATGTAGCCTTTCTTACTCTCTCAAACTCTGCTCTTGCTGATTCTCTAGCTACATCTCCAACAGACTTCAGTTTAATGGCTCTCTGCATCTTCCCCTTTCCTCCCAGTCCAAACCAGGGTTCCTCAAGGCTCCACCTTGACCCCCTACTATTTAACATTTTCACCAACTTCTATATTTCCTGTCCTCAATCCTCAATAATTCAATATGCTGTCTCTACAATAATGTCCACCTCTGACAATCTACCCCACCTACTCACCCTCACCCAAGGTTCTCTTCACTCAGCTGACACATAGCTAATATCCAACCAACTTCTGCTCAACACAAAATAAAACTAACCTCCTCCACTTCCTCCCTAAATCTCTCCTATACCTCAATTCTACCTTGACTGTCTTCTCCCTAAATAACAAAACTATAAATGTTGAACCCCACACTAAACTATTAGGGGTCATTATTGATAATCAGCTAAAATTTGATCTTCACAACAAAAACTGCATTAGAAAGACTCACAAAAAACTTGGTCTACTCTATAGAAACAAAAAATTCCTCACAAATGAATCAAAACTCTCACTAGTACAAGCCTATCTATTATCATCATTATAGGCTGCCCCAATCCTTACTAATCTTCAAACAAATCTTTTGACTAAACTAGAACTCACATATAATAAAACCGCTAGAATTGCTGCTAATCAATCCTATCGCTCACACCACTACCCATCTCTAAAAAAAAAATAAACTGTAGCTAGAATTCTGCCGTCAACCCCTGCCTCAACTACACCAGACTCACTCCATCTTAAACCACCCAAATTCCTGTCCTGCTCTCTCAACTCTCATCACACCCTATGTTCCTAACCGCTCATGCCGGAGCTCAGACCAACACCTCCTGCAGATCTGCAAACCCAATAAAACCACTGGCAAATTTCTCTACAATCACTCAGTCGCCAATGCGTGGAATAAACTGCCCCTATACTTAAGATCAATTTGTAACACAAACTGTTTCAAAAGAACATTAAAAGACAGTTTATTAAACTCTTGGACTTGCTCTTGCACTGACCCAACTTAATGTACCTCTCCTGTCTGCTTCAACTTACCCCTCCTTCCTATTAATTTGTTAAGCTCCTTCTCTGATCCTGCACATGTTCCTGAAATAGGCTATAGTACTGATTCTCTGGTGCTGAAGTGCTGTTGCATTTTATTCCTGAACCTTCCTAATGCCTTATATATGTAAGAAATTGTACTGTGACTATTTATAGGATGAAAATGTACTGTAATTACTGTTATACTGTATGTTATTACTGTTAACGTGACTATATGTAGGATGAAACTGTATGTGATTACTGGTATACTGTATGTTACTACCATTATACTTAATATATTTTGACATTCTATATTATGTATATACTTTTTGAAGCTTTCCTCCTCAGGTCTCCCCTGAAAAAGGGCATATGCCCAGTCGGACTAACCCAGTCAGCATATGTCAAATCAATAAATAAATATTTGGGGAATATCCTTGGGTCCTTCTGAAATTATACAATGGGGTTCTCCCTTCTCTGTCATAAGGTCAGTCATATTGAACAAAGGAGAATCATCTGCCATACCAACATCTGGCACAGTAGCAGGAGCCTGAGAAGCAGTCAAGCATACTGTTAGTTCTAAAACCTCAACTGTTATGTCAGAGACTGATTAGGGAGCCAAAGGATTTGGCCTAGGCTGTTAGAATTTCTTTTCTGGAACGAGAAGGATGTCTGGAGAGGAAAGATCTACCATTTTTAATTGGGCAAGGCACTTAAGGTATTAGAACTCTAGATAAATATTGAGAGGAAAGACATGTATGTACTGTTTTTGGTAGAAAAACTGACAAATATTGCATTTTAGTCATGTTTTTCACCTAGGCCAAACAGACACTGGAAATGGAGATTCTTAAAGGGAATCTACCTAGCACAAATCACAAGTTCCCCTCAGAGTTGACATCTAACAGTATTAAATCACAATAGATGCAAGAAAAAACAAGGAAGGTTCTCCAATGGGCCATTTATCTGACTCAGTGAAGGCTCAAGATACCAAGGATCACATGTAGAACAGACTGACAGCTGCAAGACCTCCATTCAGACTGGTGGTGAGACAGTCTATGGTTTTCACGCTCCTAAGTCTACTTGTGTACCCTTAAGCCTGCAGGCTTAGGTCATATGTCAAATGTATGGCTCTTTGGAATGTTTTGGATTCGGTACCCCAGTTGAATGTTTAGAATGGTAAGAAAAGACAACAGTTTGGAATACTGCAACAGTGATCTAAGGAAGGACATCTCAAAAATCAGTGGGGAGCCGGAGTTTGCTGCTGCAGTGAAAACAAGGGCACCTTCAGTGACCAGTCCATCAGTTCCAGTATCCAGACAGGACAAGCTTAAATCAGTAAGATGTAAAATTATCAATTTTTAACAATAACATAGGAAAACAATGTACTGTCAGGAAAAAGCAAACGAATGAATGACTTACACAGAATTTACTTTTTACTCTGGAGGTCAAGAAAATGGAACTAAATATGATACATTCTCATAGCTGGTGTTGATTTATTAGTTTCAATCTGATACTGCATCTTTGCATACACACAGGGATGTCTGAAATTAATGTGACATAACAAAAGTAAACAGGATATATTACTGTGCAGCTAAATTAATAACAGATAGTCTTACTACAAAAACACAGAACAATAAGGGAAAGGAAGGGAAGAAATCAAATGTCAACATGGAAGCATCAAACAACGAACACTGTAAAGTAATTAGGGCAAGAAATGCCACCGTTAGAACATTATGAAAGAGGGAACAGATAAAAATACTTAGAAAGACAGAAGGGATAAAAGCATTGCTATCATAAAACTAAGATTTCAGTACAGGCTGAAAAACATTTGCAGATAAATACTAAGGAAAATTACAAAATAAGCAATTCATTGATGACCCAAAAACATTTTATACAGAACTGGGAAGCAAAGCAAAAGGAACAGAACCACCCACACAAAAAAGAAGAAATAGACACATTTTGCAGAAATATCTATGAAGACCCTGTGTAACATAAAAAAGATGCTGAATGGGTAGACGTAAAAGGAACAGTAACACGTTCAAATGTGCAGGATATGAAATGGGATGAAGTAAATGCCACAGAAAATTAAATAAAATTAAGAAAACCTAACTGGAAAACCCGCCTAGACCCAGATGCAGTACCTAATTTCTGGCTAAAAGTGTTAACAGTTCTACACGAAGATTTAGCCTCGAGTAAGAACTACTTATAGACACATTCCGAACAGACACCAACCTGGGTAGAACAGGAAAAATGATACTCGTCAACAACAAACCTGCAAGCTATACTTAAAACTATACACCAATAACTTTCATTCCAACAATGTATACACCATACTGGAATTAATGCCGACAGAGCTGACAAAGTAATTTAGAAGAAAACTCAATCATGGCAATAGAATGAGAGAGTAACAAAATAAAGTTATGTGGATCTTTTTGTGGATGATTTAAAACTATATAATTCATCAGATGACAGAGTACACAACTGCAAGTGGTTAAAACTTTCTCAGATGATGTAAGAATGCCATTTGGTCTCGATAAATGTGCAAAAGTAACATTTAAAGCAGGAAAGTAAGTGGAACTTAAGCAGGAGGGAATTTATAAATATTCGGGAACTAATGAAGGATTGACAATAAGACATGAACAAGTGCGAAAAAAAAAATCAGTAAGGGATATTTTGCAAGACTAAAATTAATACTGAAAATACTCCTGACATCTAGTAACAAAGTCCAAGGTATAAACCAATTTGCTCTTCCTGTTTTAACTTACAGTTTTGGAGTGACTGAGTGGATCCAAAAGGTACTGGGATCAGTTGGACAGGAAAACAAGAAAAATGCTTCAAGCTCATCAAATGATATATATATAAAAAAATCAGTGTATACTAAGATTATATATTCCTCATTCTGGAGGAGGTATGGGCGTCCTCGAAATTGATTACATATACAGATCTCCAATCATAGGACTGCATACATATCTTCCAGCTTCACCAGATCCAAAGATAGTGAATGTTCTAAAACATGAGGAGAAGTTGTCCAAGATGACTTCCCAGCTTAGTTCAGCAGAAGCATATTGGTATCAAGTAGGAGTGGAAATCAAACCAGAAGTAGATAAAATTAGGCAGCAACTGAATGTGCCAAAAATGAAGGAATATAAGAAGGATTAAATGAGAAGGCAAAAAAACATAGAAAAGGCATTAAAATTGTTGCAAGTACAGAAAACTCCTGGAACAACCTCATGTCGATCAGGATCAGACACAGGAATAGTTAAGGAGAGGTGAATTTAAACCAAAAGATTAAAGGTTAATATTGGTGGCTCAGGATAGTAGACTGCATACACATTGGCTTACAAAGTCCACTGAACATGTGGGAGAAATAGACAAATGCAGATTCTGTAAAACAGAACAGGAAACAGTTGTACATCTGGTTACTGGTTATGATACACTACTGACAGAGGGCCTGTATACTAAAAGGCATAATAATGTGGCAAGACTGCTGCATTGAAGATTGTGCAAACATCACTATACTGAAGTAGTGATAAATACTGGAAACATGAGCCACAAAGCACTACAGAGAATCATGGAAGTTTATATCACATGGGTTCACCCATTACCAATAGGTTTTCCCAGCCCAGTTCTGTTTTTTTGGTCATTCCTTCGGGGTTTACATTACATGATACCCTCAATGACTCACTGCTGGATAATGGTAACGGTCGAGTGGAGAGAGTTGTAGTGAATGGCTGTAAAGAAGGATCTTCTCGTAGAGGTGTTTATATAACTGGAATCCCTTTGGGAGCAGTTCCAAAAAGGAATATTAGCGCTGATAAAAGTGATGGGACTTTGAGTAATTATGGAACTGTGGACAGTCTTCTTACAGTGTGTTTTAAAAGGTCCAACCAACCCTATTCTTGAAAAAGGGCAAGCCTCCACAAACAGCCAATCAAAGCTGAGAGCGGATTTATTGTCAATTTCAATGCCCTAGAAAAGGATATGATTAAAATTAACAGGCTGCAATGGGATTGCATACTTTTTGAAATGTGTTTGCTGGTCAAATGGGTCTCGAGAGGCCTGAGGGTCCTTAGAATGCCAGTGGATGATCAGCTTTCCAGTGAATTGTTGGATGCCTGGAAAGCATTGAATGAGACTACCAGGCTTCAATATGTTCAGCTGCTACTGGAGGAGGCAAAACTGAAGCTGAAGTCACTGAATGATTCAGTGATAGTAGAGTACAATGTGCTTAAGGAGTCAGTTTCCCAGGAGAATTTTGATGTGAAAATGGACAAATAATGGAAAAGGTTTTGCTGGAAGATAAGTATCAAAATAAAAAAATTTCAGAGAGACAGAAAAGACTGTTACCTACAGAAGTAGATGTGAATTTTATTTCACCTGTGGTGAGTTTTTCAGATGTGGTGGAGGAACAGTGTGTTAGTAAAAGTGATTTTGGACCAGCATGAGGCCGAAAAGAGGGCTTCTAAAAGAATGAGATGGAACTCGGATAATTTTAAGGAAGCCTCAGCTGGTAGTCCATCCGAAGTGAGCAACAATGCTCACAGCAACTTTAAACAGCAGCTGTTTAAAGAGAGTTTTTATGTAGCATGGCAAGGTTTTCAGAGTGTCGAGACGTACCAAGACTAAGGTACAGGAGGGAGAATGTGGGCCCAAGCAGTGATGCAGGCACCCAAAGGAGGAGAGAAGAACTGATTGGGAGAAGCAACAATCGTTTTGGTGGAAACAACAATAGAGGCCGTTATTTCTCAAGGAGCAGAAAGTGGAATATGGATTGTATGAGCATCAGACCTCAAAAGAGATGAGTTTGATTCCTTTGATGGAAGGTACAGTGGTTCATGGTTTTAAAATAGTGAATTTACCTCACTTTAAGTTGACTTTTGAATATATAAATGTTTTACATAAGGGGTTGACTTTTATGCAGTCTGGTAGGGCAGATTTGGTCTCAGTGATCAATTCCTTAAATAAACTATGTTTGAAAGTTGAGTTTAAAATACTTTTTCAAGGGTGCTATGGACAAGAAAAATGACCTTTTCTTTAGAAAGTGCAGTATTTTTAATCCATCTTTGAGGCCTGAGTTACAGGCCTTTTTGGTAACTTGTGAAAATGAAGTGCATGACTTGCTTAGTAGTAAAAACAGAAATGTTTTTTATAATATGACTGATGCTGAAAGAAGAGCTTTATTTGAATTAAAGAGTAATAAAGTTATTTGTATGACTAAGGCAGACAAGGGAAATGTTGTGGTGGTCATGCATCATATTTTTTACTGTCAAAGTTTGACTAGTGCGTTGACTGATGATAAAATGTGTGCTGTGGTTAGTCTAACTGATGTGAGGAAAGCTTTTGGGATTATATACGCTTTAATAGAAGAGTGGTTAATTAAAGGCTGGGTCAAATAATGATATAGCTGATTATTTCAGTTTGTAGTCCAAAATTAAGCAGTTTTTTTGGCCTGCCCAAAACACACAAAGGTTTGGAAGCACCAAGTTTCAGACCATTTGTGGCTAGTAGTGGCAGTAAGACTGGATCCATGGCCATTTTTGTTGATAAAAGTCTGCAAAAGTTTATTATCAAAGGGGATTTGTACATTAAAGATTCTTCTGATTTCAGCCAATTCATTAAGGACATTGTAATAGACGATGATATGTGTTTGGTTACAGCTGATGAGGTTTCTTTGTATGCAGTAATACCCAATGATGTGGGTTTGGAAATGGTTGAAAGAGTGTTTCGTCAGTCGTAAGTGTTTTATGACTGATGAAGTGAATTTGACTGTCAGTGTTTTGGATGTTATTTTATCATACAACTTTTTTGAATTTGATAATGTCGTTTATAAGCAGACTAATGGACCGGCAATGGAGGCAGCTATGGCCCCCGGTTATGCAAATATTTTCATGATGGGTTGGGAAAAAGAGTTTATAATTCTAAATTTTTTAATGACATTGTTTTTACAAGCGTTTTATTGATGATTTGTTTTTTTTATTTGGAAGGGAAATGAATCGTCCCCTGTTAATTATACAGTATTTGAATTCAGTATCTGATTTTTTTAAAATTTACTTTTAGCTTTGATAGAGAATGCATTAATTACCTGGATTTGACGTTCTACAAGAAAGCCAACAAGCTGAGCACTACGATTTATAAGAAACCAGTGCAGAACAATAATTACTTACATTATAGCAGTTATGCATAGTGGCAGGCTTAAAAAGAATACTGTTAATAGTCAATTTGATAGCGTAATTAGGCTAACAGATAATTATCATTTTAAGGTAGAATATGAGGCACTTAAAAAGAGATTTTTTGCAAGAGAGTACCCATCTGGGATATTAGATGAGGCAATGGATAAAGTTATTTTGAAAAGGAAGGTGGTTGGAGTTGATAGGAATAGGTATGCTGCTATACAGCAGTCAAATGTGAGTGATTATGGCAATAAAATAGTGCAAGTAATAAAGATTATTCTTTGGCCTGTTTACTTAATTCTGTAGAAGAAGGAAGCATTAAAAAGATTAGTAATTCAAAGTTCTTATTGAACTTTCAAGATATTAATAAAATAATAGAAGAGGTTCCTATTTTTGTGACTAAAAAGGGTAAGAGTCTTAAAGATTATTTTTATAGGGATTTTGTGCGAATGAATGCTTAAGGGAATGTATAGGTCTTAACAGTTTTAATTATTGCAAATATGTTTTGGAAGGATCTAAAATTATGGTATCAGTTACAAATTGTGAAATAAATTTATAAGGAAGATTTAGTTGCAAGTCAAAATATGTGGTATATTTAGTGTTATGTGGGGTTTGTTCCGGTTTTTATGTAGGAAGAACTACTAAATGTTTTTATTTTAGGATTTATGAACATTTAAGGGCTGTAGACAGGCAAGAATCTACAAATGCAATGGCTAGGCATGTTGTTTCACGTCACTCTAATGAAGAGTTTTTTATAGGTTTTCTGTAATTGATCAGGATTATGATTCCAGGTGGGATGCTGAAGATGATCTTGATCGGAAAAGAGTATTGTTGGCAGGTTAGGCTAAATGCCTGTGTCCATCTGGGTATTAATGATAGAGAGAATGTTTTAATTGTTCTGAAAAGGAAGGGGTTAAGGCACTAAATGCATGGGTCATGTGACTTTTGATTTGAGCTATTTATTTCTTGTTAGTGTGATTATACAACTTGGTTGGATGAAGTTCAGTTAGAATGAAAGCACTTACCAGTTGCATTTTCTAAGTCTTTTCATAAAGTGAGTTTTAATTCTTTTTTGAGCCATTACTTTGTAGAAAACCAGATATAGTAGTCCATGAAAAGAAGACAAAAGCAGCATTGCTGATACACCCAGTGATTACACTGTCTTACATACAGATACAAAGTCATAAAATACCACAATTTGCAGGCAGAAATGGCAGTGTGGAAGAAGGATGCCAAGACAGTTACAATAGTGGTAGGAGCAATGGGTCTCATAAAAAAGAATTTACAGTCATATTTAGATACGCTATCAATACATACAACTCCATGTAAATTACAGGAGCAGAAAATTCTGAGTACATTGTGGGTGCCATGAACAGAAATTTTGGCTAGCATCAAAGATTGAAGCAATACTGATTTCATGAACTTTAAAAAGAAGTTATGTTCTTACCATAACGTTCCATCTGTGTTGTCCATTTGCATTCATCCTCAATGCATGGGACTTGGATCCAACTCAACCACTATTTCAGCTCGTGGAAGCCTACAAACTCTCAAGCTCCTCCATACCCACAATGTTCTGCTCCCCATTCACCTCACATAATACATACAGCTTCATATAGAAAAAGTAGAAGAAATAGGAAATCATACAAAGTGCCATCACTGGAGTTGAACACCTAAGGAACATAAGGTGTCTAATGTGTCCTCATATGCCTGCTTCTTCCTATAGGAGAGGGGGTAGGATGGTGGGGGGAGGTGAGGATGAATGGAAATGGATAACACAGATGGAATGTTATGGTAAGAACATAACTTATTTATCTGATGTCAATTTTTATTCATCCTCAATGTATGGGACAGAGTCCCCAGCTACCTGAGCCCTGGGTGGACCTTAAGAAAGGATGTTCCTAAGAACCAGATCTAATTTGTAGTGACTGATCATCCATGGAAGCTCTAGATAGGAATACAGTGAAAGTAGCCATGGATTGAGTAGAATGAGCCTTTACATGTGAATGGAGGAGAATATTCAATTTTTTGTATACTAAGGAAACACACTCTGTAATACATCTAGCTATAGATACTCTAGTGACAGCTTCCCCAATCTACGATGTGCAAAGGAAATAAAAAGTTGGTCTGGTTTCCTCAAATCCTTTGTATGGAGTAAGTACTACCTGTGCACATCAAGTAAATGTAAGAAGTATTCTCCTTTGTTACCGAAATTTGTAAAGAATACAGGGAGGTTAATGGTCTGGTTAATATTGGATTCTGACACCACCTTTGGTAGAAAGGAAACATTGGTATGTAAGACAACCCTATCCCTATGAAAGACCAAGTAAGGAGGTTTTGAGGATAAAGCTTGAAGTTCTGGTACTCTTCTGGCAGAAGTTATAGCAACCAGAAAGGCTATCTTCCAAGATAGTTTTTAGTCACATTTAGCTGCAGATTCAAAAGGAGACTGAGTCAGGGATTGCAGTACTAGACTTAAATCCCATGGGAGAACAGGGTCTTTAAAAGGGGATCTGAGCAACCAGAGTACCCTTCAAAACTACTTTACAAATTTTTGAGGAACCAAAGTAGACTTCCTGAATTCCACATGGAAATTTGAAATCTTGATGAACCTTAATCATAGACGAACTTGCCCCTTCATTAAACAACCCAGTGAGAAAATCAAGGACTGTGTGTACAGGAGCTGTAAAGGGATCTATGTGATTTTGCTCCACCCAATAAACAAAACATTTCCATTTGCTTTTGTACAACTTTCTGTTGGATGGCTTACGGGATGATAACAAAATGGAACAGACCATGGAAGAAAGCACAGGTTGCCTGGCCATCAACGCAATTGGAGAAACCATGCAGTCAGTCTGAGGCTTGCAATATCTGGGTGAACCAGTCCCGTAAGATGGGACAGAAGGTCTGCAGTCAGATCCAGAATCCAAGGTGGAGATAAAAGATGAGGCCAAAGAAAGGGGAACCATACTTGTCGAGGCCAGTAAGGTGTAATGAGGATGACTCTGCTCTTCAATCTGGCTGCTTTCTGTAGAAATTTGGGGATGAAGGGAGTTGGGGGAATAGGTGTATAACAGACTGGGGGAACAATCATGGAGAAGAACATCTCTCGGTGCGCCTTCCCCATCAGGGGGACTAGGGCAATGAATTTGCTCCACTTGTTGTTTAGGGGAGATGCAAAAAAAGATCGCAGCAAGGCTGAACTCATTGATGGAAGATCTGCCACCTTGTGGTTGAGGGACCACTCATGAGGTAGTAGAACGGACCTGCTGAGTTTGTCTGCTATCACACTGGACTTCCCGCATTGTGCGGTGCCACCAGAAAATGAATGAAGGCTTTCGCCCATTGCCACACTCAGAGCTTCTCGACACAGTGGGGGTAAGATCTGGTTCCTACTTGCTTTTTGATATATCAAACTACTGACATATTGTCTGTCTGAATCACAATTGTCTCGAGAGGGAGACACAGTCTTGGAGTGCTTGCAATGACAGGAGCACTGCTCATCTCTAGAACGTTGATACGTAGATTGGCCTCTTTGGGGGACCAAGCACCTTGGACTGTCTTCTCCAGGTAATGTCCCACCTAATCTGGGTAGTGTCCGTGGTCGCTATGGCCTTGGGCTGAGGAAGTATGAATGGGTCAACCCTGCTGGAGCTGGCAAGACTGCATCCAGCATGAAAGATAACTTTTGCATATTTGAGTCACTATCTTTGCGGACATAGAGTGACTGAAAAAGGACCCCTGTGTTTGCAGCATCCATTGCAAAATTCTCATGTGATACCTCGTCAGGAGCATTAGGATTATGGCTGCAGACATCGAACCTACAATCTGCAAAAATATTCTGGCTTAAGTCTTTGTACTGTAGATGATCCTGTTGCTGTTGACTTGATTTGATTTCTGATAGTCTGCACTTAAGGGAAGCAACCATGGATTGTGTGTTAAAGATTGTGCCTATGAATTCCAGCTTCTGGGTGGGTTGCAAATTGAATTTGTTGTGATTTATGGTAGTTCCATGATTTAAACAAGTTTTCAGTACCTGGTCTCTTGCTTGTACCAAATGATGCCTGGTTAGGGCGGTGATGAGCCAGTCATCTAAATATGGGATCACATGGATTCCCTGCAGCCTCAGATGTGCTGCTACCACTACCATGCATTTTGTAAACAGCCTGAGGGCTGTGGTGACACCAAAGGGCAGTGCTCTGAATTGACACCGACTGGCTCCCACTCAGAAGCATAAGAAACTGCTGGACCATCTGTTCATCTTTATGTGAGAGTACATGTCCTGAAGGTCCATAGTGCATATCCAGTCGTCCTTTCCCAGAAAGGGTAGAATGGACTGTACTGTGACCATCTGGAACTTGGTGTGCATACCTGTCTTGTTTAGTGCACTGAGATTCAAAATAGGTCTCCTTATTAAGTTTTGGATCCTATTTGGTCTGCTGGACCCTCTTGGATGACTCTTCTTGTGAGCAACTGGTGAATTTGTTGAGTTGCTGGCTCCCTCTGATTAGATGGAACATTGGGGAGTTTTGTTATAAAGGAGGGTGGGAGGAAAACAGGTATGGTATATCTTTTGGTAATAATTCTCTGCACCCAAGTGTTGTTTGTTATATTTAGCCAGGCTGTTTGGTGCAGGGAAAGTTGACCCCCGACTGCCTCCAGAGGAAGACAATCAGGGTCTCCTTTCAGGAGTGGTGATAGGGCCTGTCAAAGAAAGTATCTCTGGACCCTGTATTCTGTGGGCCTCCTTTGTCACGAGGGCTTCTGCCATTATCATTTTCCCCTCTTTCTCTCTCTTGAAGAACCAGTTCCATGTGTATCTTGGAATGGACTTTGAGATTTTTTGAACCATTTTGTGACCTTCCCATTGATCCTTGCTAAGGTTTGTTGGGGGTCGACAAAGGTACTCCAATGGCAGACAAGGTCTTTCAGTCTTTTTCACACCTGGAGAGTGTTTCTTTCACTGTGGGTCTGAAAAGCAAAGATCTGTCAAATGGAGCATTGATAAAAAAAAGACTTAAAAGGCTCCGCAAAATCACACAGGTGCATCTAGACATTCATCCAAATGGATATGCTTGAACTCGCTGCCTGTGAGGCACCTTCCATAACATTGGAGTTAAGCCTCATGGAGGAGTTCACAACCGATTGTAAGGTAGTCAACTGAGAAACCACAAATGAAATGCTTGGGCCCCTTCAGTAGTTGGAAAGTTCGTTGAGTAGATCCCTTTGCAATTTTTGTAAAGTGGGCTAGATACTTCAGCAATCACATGGCAAAAGTTGCTGAAGCATACACTTGTTTCCCAAACCTGTCCATGGCCCTAGACTTCCTATTAGGGGGATGGGCAGACAAACTCTCTTCAGCGAGTTCCTTTCTAGTAGCCACTGCCACAACTTTGGCATCAACTGGTACACCCTTACTCCAATACTGCCTTTCTACTGGAGGTGCCATAATTTCGTCTGGTCTCTTGGGGATGGGTTTGGTCAAGTCAGGTTCCTTCCAACCCTTTAGACAAATTAGATCTACCAACTCGTCGGTAGGCGGGGCCACCCAGGAGGTAGAAGGGCCAGTCCTGAAAGCTTACAAGTACACTAACTCTTCAGGAGATGAGTTTTAGACAGACCAGCCACCCTTCTGTTTTAAAAGTTTAAAGACGTCTCCAAAGGAGACATCATCGGGTAGTGATTTGGGAGACCCCTCTCCCTTAATGTTGATATCTGTGGTAAGAGACTCTTGGGCTGGGTCCAGGTGTTTCTTCTTACACAGTCTCTTCCTAGGGACTTCCTCTGAGGGATAGTCTTAGGAAATATGGAAAGAGGTAAAAATCCCAGACTGGGAAGACTGGAAGGTCTGAACCACCTGTCCCAGTGGCGTGCAGTGGTGAGGATGATGTGACAAGGTCAGCTGGGTGGTTAAGGGAGGAGAAAGGGGGAAGGAGCCACCCGATCTGAAAGCATAGAAAAGACCCTCTTCACCACCTCAAAGGCTGACTTCCTTGGGGAGGAGGAGGAGACCACCATTGGAGCACAGCAAGGAAGTTTCTGGTCTGCCACCATCCCTCTCCCTGCAGGCTGTCCACCCGAGGAGAAAGCCAGAGTCAAACTATCAAACGTCGAAGCTCCTAGAGGGAGACAAGGCTCCAAGAACCTTGAAGTTGACTGAACCCCCTTGGATCTGACGTGAAAGCCTCTGCTCCAACAGCCGTCCAGATCTGAAAAAGTCAGACCCGATGAACTCTACAGTTGGATCCGAAGAAACCAACTTCTTTAGATCCAAAATAGATGGGCTCGGAGCACTTGGATCCAATAACTCTGATCCCAGAAGAAGAGTCAGAGCAGGAGGAGTAGACACTAGTGGAAGTCCCTGATCCAATGAGGTAGGAACTATAAGGGTACCCTCTGAAGTTGTTCTGTGACTAGTACACTCACCATCCTAGCCACATCTGCCTCAGTCAGACTTTTGGAACAGCGGGAGGACACAACTGATGGCCTAGAGCACCTCTCCAGAAAGGTAAAGTGTACCCTACATGGTACCAGATCCCGTGACTGTGAGTAGACAGTCCAAGGAAGGGGTTTCATATCAGAGCACTCTGGATCCAAAAATGTATTTTTCTTAGGATTTGGGGATACCATTTTCATCAGATCTGAAGAAATATGAGGCATGGGTAAAGTCGGATCTGACCTAGGTACTTTTCTCTTCAGTTGCAAGGAGGATGGAGCCTCAGCTGATCTGGACCTCTTAGTATGGTCCCTAGGTTTGGCTGAAGTAGAAAGGTTGGACCCCAGAGATGGCTTGAGAGAAAGTGGAGGATAATATCCCTTTCAGATTTAACTCATTTTTTCTTTCTGTGAGACCCCTAGGATTGAAGGCCTCACAGATGTCATACTGCTTTTTCAGATTTTCCAGCCCCAAGCAGTACATATACAAGGTTTGCCCGTCAGAAAAAGGCATTGTGTGCCCGCATTTAGTGCACTTTTTAAATCCCTTCTCCAACATTTTCTGTAAAGAAAAAAGAAAACTTGGATATCAGGAAGAATTGACAGTTGTAAAGAGCACTGTCACTCACTGACTTGCGCACGCGCCCACACACACACACACACACACACACACACACACACACACACACACACACACACAAGAAAGGGAAAATAAATATAAGAGGAAAGTTTTAGGTAATTTAGTTTTTAGATTAGAGATTTTTTTTTTTAAATGTAGGGTAGGGAGGAAAAACAAAAAAAATGTACCACCAAAAAAGGTACCTAGAAAAAGGACAGAGAAATTGGAGCAATAGAATAGGAAGAATATCACAGAAAAAGGAAATGCTAATAAGAAAAAGGTTTTTTAAAGACCTATCTCACTTAAAGGAATGAACTTGAGAGCAGTCAACAACCACATTTGGATGCAAAGAGCGGCAAACAAGATCTGATGGGAATGGGGATCACAGCATTATGGGTAAGTAGGAGCTTGAGGGTTTGTAGGCTTCCATGAGCTGAAATAGCAGCAGAGTCAGATTTGAGGGTCAGATTCAAGTCCCATACATTGAGGATGAATGAAAATTGACGTCATCAGATTCATACTTTGATTTACGAATGGGGTCTATTCCTACCATGGTAATAGAAACCCAAAATACTTGGAGAAATTAAACAGAGAATGTCTGATGGCAACTGATACTTTCCTATGGCTAATATCCCTACATTTATGCAATTCATACAGTATTTTTTATGTCCTTTTTCCGCCTTACTAAACACTAATCTCCTATGGTCTTCAGGCCATTCATTCTCCCCACCAGTTACTCCTAGTAGAAATGAGAAATGAATGGAAGAGGCATTATCCATGCTGCCATGCTGGTCATTTGTCTCCCTGAAGCACACATACCCTTTGGTTTCCATACAGTGAAAGAGGTGCCCTTGTCCAAGCAGCCCGAGGGTCTGGCTTCAATCTCCCATTACCAGAACACCTGAACTGCCCTCAGGCTGTAGAGCTATGTGGAAACCCCTCCTTTCCTGATATCATAACATCTTTGTACTACTCCTTGAAGGAGTTTAGTCTTCCACAAATAATTGAGAATCAGAGACAGCTGGGCCTGAAGGGGGTCCTGGTTCCTCTATTGGCATCAACTAGAATATTTCTTCCTCTTACACAAATATGATTTCCTAGCATCATTTTTTGCCTCCTATTATACTTGCTACACAGCCTCAAAAAAAAAGTGTCTAAAAGTTATCAATCAGAGAAGCAGTTAGTTGAAGAGTTTTCAGATTAGTGTGTCAAACAACCCCAGTCTTTTGTGAGTAAATCCAGGCTGAGGGGATGCCTATGGTAACTGTGCTTAGACAGATTGAAAAGAAAGGAGAAAGTACAGTTGTGTAAAATCTTACCATAACAGTAGAGGTCGTTCTCAGCAATGTTGCAGTATTCTTTACAATAGGGGATAACCTGCCAAGGGCAGCCTGACATCTGTCCAGTATAACAAAGCCTTTTGGTTGCAAAGTGTATGCTGTATGTTACACGTATGCTCTCTGGGCAGAGCGTAGGGCATTAAGGTGACGTCTGGATGTACCATCCTCAGAACTGAAAAAGCCCCTGTAGGAACAACAATCCAAAGACAAAAATGGGTAACAAACATATCCAGAAAGAAAAAGGACCAGAGGGGGGTAGGAGGGAGGGAATACTGCATCAGGGAAGAGGACAGCATCTACTGATGTTAAGATTTTACACAACTGTACTATGTCCTTACATATCACTGTTGCAGTACTCTTTACAATAGGGAGAATGTAAAATCTCAGGAAGACTGGGAAGAGGATGGGCCAGCAGAGCCCTCTAGGAAACAAAGGAGAATGGCCATGGCAAAGACAGCTCTGACTCTAGAAATCACATCCAACTTATAGTGCTTAGTAAAGGTATGCACTGAAATCCAGGTTACTACCTCAAGAATAGAATTAGTATCCAAACCTTTGAAAAAAAAAAGCACCAGAAGAAGCCACAGTTCTAGTGGAATGAGCCTTACAGGAGGAGGGCTCTTCTCATTAAAATAATAGCAACAAGAAATGGCTTTAGATATCGTAGGAAAAACTTGTTTGCTTGGAAACAGCCAAACCTGAAGACCTAGGATGAAAGGAAACAAAAATCTGATCAGATTTATGAAAAGCTTTAGTCTTATCCAAATATTACCAGAGTTGTCTATGCAAATCCAAGATGTGCAAAACCTTCTCACTAGCAGACTGCAGAGAAGGGAAAAGTGGTCAAATGAACTGACTGATTAAGAGACCACTCATTAACCACCTTGGGCATAAAAGAAGGATTAGTATGAAGGGACACCCTGTCCTTATGGAAAACTAAAAAAGGAGGAACAGCCATAAGGGCTTGCAGCTCAGTCCCCCATCTGGCAGAAGTAAGGGCGAAAAGAACAGTCTTCCAAGAACAATGCTGTAAAGGAAGCTGAAGCAGCAGGCTCAAGAGGAGCACAAGTACATTTTTCTAAAAGTCCCAGGAAGGAGGAGCAGGCTTCCTGGGAGGCCTAAAGTGAAGGACGCCTTTAAGAAACTGTTTGGCCTCAAATTTGAGGCAAAAGGAAGATTCAAAGGCAGACAAGCAGAGATAGCTGAGAAGTGGGCCTTAACAGAAGAATAGGCCAACCCAGCATTGCGCAATTCACACAAATGAGAGAGAACCAAAGGAACATCCACAGTAAGTGGATCCAGGGTATGAGAAAGCCACCAAACAGAAAACCTCTTCCATTTGGATACAAAAGATTTCCTATTAGTGGGTTTCCTGGCCTCCTGCAAGACCTGAAGCACGTCTTCAGAAAAAAAGGTGTCTGTAAGGAATCAAAACCCTATCACACACAATATCAGTTGAAGTGTGGACAGGTGGGGATGGATGAGAGATCCTTTGAATTGCGCAAGTCCACCCTGTGGGTTAACATGTGATGATTGCCCTTGGCAAGATGCAGAAGAAGAGGGAACCATTGCTGTTTGGGCAAAAAGGGAGTCACCAGCAAGACTTTGAGAGCATCCTGTTTTATCTTGAACAGGACCTTCAGAATGAGATGAAGGGGAGGGAAGGCATAAAGAAACATCCCCTTCCAAGAAAAAGAGAGGGCATCTACCTTCTAGGTCAGAAGGCATGGGACTCTGGCACAAAACAGGGGAAATTGTTTATTTAAAGGGGAATCAAAGAAATCTACTTGAGGAGTAACCCACTGGTGGACAATGTCCAGAAACTTATCCTTGTGAAGCATCCACTCGTGGGATAGTGTTATGGACCTTAAGAGTATATCCCACTATGTTCTGATCTGAGGGAATGTAAACTGCCCAAAGGATAATCTGAGACTGGATAGCTAGCTCCCAAACCTAAAGGGCTAATATGAATAGGAGATCAGACCTTGTCCCCCCCTTGTTTGTTGACATACCACATCACTGTGGTATTGTCTGTGAGAATCTTGAGACCCTGGAAGAAAAACAGAATGAAAAGGCTGAAGAGCCAGCAGAAGAGATGTCAACTCTTTGATAATGATGTCATCTTTCTTTCATTGATGTGACCAAAGGCCCTGTGGCTTCAGAGGGAAGAAGGAGGCTCCCCATCCCACATGCAAGGCAGGCATCTGTGAAAAGAGAGAGGGGATTGGAAGTTGAAAAGGAAGCCCTGGGTTGAAGGACAACTGATGAATCCACCACTGCAGTTCCAACTTGAGGCATGGTATTAGAGTGACTAGAACACCTAAAGGATGCGAATGTTGAAGCCAAATTGACTTTAGAAACCACTGAACCTTTCTCATGTGGAGCATGCCTAGAGGTAGAATAGGAATTGTGGAAGCTATGTAACCCAGAGCCCTCAGAAATTTTCTGGCTGTGACTGAAGCTAGAGGAAGGAAGAAGAGACTGAAAGAAAGCAATGAGAGTTAAGGCCTTGGGAGGATGCGGGGATGCCAGCACTGAAACAATATGGATCCTGCAAGCTAGAAAAACATGATCCTGAGAAGGAGTCAGGAATGATTTCTGAAAATGTGCTGTAAACTTCAGGCTTTGCAAGTGCAGATGCAAGTGCAGATGCTGGAGTAAGATCTCAAGAGGAGGCCTGAATAAGCAGGTCATCCAGATACGGAAATACCAGTATCTCTGTTAGCCTGCAGAAAGCAATCACAGGAGCAAGGAAATTGGAGTCTATATCAGATCGAAACAGCTCATTATCGAATGCCATAACGTCAAACTGCAAAACTCAAACCCTAACAATATCGAAATGTCAAAACAGCAAATTTTTTTCCCAGGGAAAAAATTTGCTGTTCCGAGAAACACACACACACCACAAGTACACTAAAAAGCAGCAATCCACACACATGCATTTAAAAGTTACATCTAACCCTACACTACACTGCACATGCACTACTATCTATCCTCTTACCTTAACCCAGACTCTAACCCCTAAGGTCCATCACTATCGAACACTCACCTCACACGCGCCCTAACCCTAACTCACTTAACACGCTCCTAACCCCAAATTCTCACTATCACACACGCACCTCACCCGCGCCCTAACCCTAACTCCCTTAACCTTCCCCTAACCCCATATTCTGTCACAATCGCACACTTACCCAACCCGCGCCCTAACCCAAACATCCGCACAATTACACACTTACCTTAACCCAACCCGTAACTTTCCATCGCATCGCTGAAAACAGCGAAGCCACAACAACGGTCAACTGAATTCTTTCCCTAGGAAAGAATTAGGTTTTTTGCAGCTTCGCTGTTTTCAGCGTTTGCGATACTGGATTCGATATTAGATCATTCGAAATTCTGCCGTTTCAATGCACTAATATTGACCCAGGAATTAGGTGAAGACCCTTGTGGCAGTAGAAAGGACAAAGCAGAGAAGAGAAAATGCCAGGAAGCAACAGAGAAACAAAAACTTCCTGAAAAGGGGATAAATAGAAATATGTAGATGAGCATCCTTGAGATCCAGGGAAACTAGAAAATCCTGAGGGCGAAGCAAAGGAAACAAGGTTTGAAGGGATAGCATCTTGAAAGAAGGAACCTTCAAAAAAGTGTTTAGCCGAAAAAGATTTATAATGGGTCACAGGTGCATTCTTTCCTGGGGACTAAGAACACTCTGGAGTAAAACCCCTTCCCCCTGTGAGGAGTTAAAACCTCTTGAATTGTTCCTTGAGCAAAAAAGGCCCTGAAGCACCTCTTGGAAAAAAAGGCAACTGTTGCTGAGGAGGCTGAGGAATGCCCCAAAAATAGGGAGAGAGACTTCCAAACCATGTAATAATCCTGGTGAATTATGGAAAGAACCCAGGAGTCTTGGGCGATTTACCCAAATAGGAAGGGACAGGGAATGACACAGAGAAAGAGGAATATGACTGAGAAGAACAGGATAGTCAGACAACACCTGGTTTATAAGGAAAAGGTGTCTTCTGAGTAGGAGGAGTTTGGCTGGTCTTTGCAGTGGAAGGCCATCTATCACCCGTTTTACCTTTGGGAGAGGGCAAGACTGTCTACTAACAAAGGCAGGCTTATTAGGATAATTCCTCTGAAACTTGGGCACAGGGGAAACTTCAACTCCTGTAAGGCCTTGCTTTTTTCTTGCAGGGACTTTGTGACACCCCTGTACTGGCCCAGTAATCAAGGAGCCTCAATCCTCACCACTAGTACCAGTGAGAGACGTGCACATTGGGAGGATGACAAGTACACACACACAGTAAAGTACAATTTCCCTTAAGATCACACAGAGATCACAGTCAGTCTGGCGCTGGTTTATCCCTCTCTCTCTCCAGATCCCCAATAAGACTCCCCACTTGCACAGCTATAGGGGTTAAGATCTCATATGAGCGGTCAAGCCAAAGCCTTCAGCACCCTCTCTGTCCAACCAGTGCTTCGTGTCCCAAGTAGCTGACACACACACTTGAGATTTGATTTATATACAAACACGTACACACTCCTGGGAAAGGCTGGCAGAGGTTTACTAGCTATACCCCCTTCTGCCTAGACTAAAAGGTAGTTATCACTGCCACCAACCAGCTCTTTGGTAGCTACTATAAGGCCCATACAAAGGGCGAACACTTCTACTGTGTAATGTTACTATTATCCAAATGGTAGTGTGACCAGTGCTTTCAAGGCTATTGCAGTGGCCCATACAGTGTCACCAAATACATATGCAAGTATTTTAAGAGCTTACATATCTCTAAACAAACCAGCCACAATTAAAAGGTTTAAATATAATTAATAAAATAATAAGACAATACTAAATAACTCAATACAGCGACTATAGAGTTCAAAATCATAGGAAATATTTTAAAACAACATTGCAGGACAGTCTCACATAAATATAGAAAGCATCTAAACTAATCTTACTACATTCCTATCTATCTCTAAGACAAATACTATACCTAAATAACTTGCTTACAGAGCAAGGCAAATACAGATGAGAAGTGGTGAAGATGGATGTTTTCAGGTCCAAAGACAAGTACAAAATACCAAATATCTGAGAGTGTTCCCAAATTAATATCAAAACATTACTGCTAGGTCAGCTGAATGACATCACTATGTCACCTGCCTCCAGTTCCCAGGCTAAACAGATACCAACATAATTTAACATTTCTCTGTGAAAAATACTTACCTCTCAGAAGTTTGCCTAGATATGGAAGTTGTAAAACATTTAACATTTTTACATTTGAAACCTAGTAATTATTTCTGTTTCCAGACAATAGGAAAACCTCTAGCTGTAGATGTTGTATCTGCCTGCTTCACTGAAACACAGTCATAAAACTCTTTACTTTTCAACTGATTTCCTTGAAGGTATGCAAGTTAACTCTGTATGTTCCAACTATACTTATGAATACATACATTTGTACAGGTATATACATTTCTGTTCTTTTCCAGTAGGGTGCACTGTGGTTACAATTCTTGAAGCTCAGTACATAACATACAGTTCAACGCACACTTCTCTACCAGTAGTTTAATATCCACATAACATATAGTTCTCTTACATTTGTAAGACAAGCCTATGGATTATATTAATATTCACAAATGACATGATTATTTACAAAATTCCAGCTAGTTGGGCTGGCAGCATTTTGATCCGTCACAGACTTAAACAGCTCTGCAGCAGCAGCACCAAACAGATGTTTATTATCCAGAGGAGCATCCATCAGTTTAGCCTTGATATCCTGCTCAAAACGGATCCAAAAGCAGCAGCCTTATATAAAGCATCAGCTGCATTTAATGAAATGGTGGGCTACATGGGAGGACGTCTCAAACAAAGCAAGAGCAGAAGTCTTCCCCTCAAAATCAAGATCATCAGAAATAGCCTGACAGTCTTAAGAGACAGAAGAGCCAAAATGTACTTGGTCATGTGTGTCTGACAGTTAACAGCCCTAAAGACTAGGTTAGCAGAAGTATATACTTTCTTACCCAGCCTCGCCATGGTTCTGCTATCCTTATCAGAAGACAGCAATTCAACGGATGGCAACAATTTGGAAGACTAATCAGGAGCCACTGACACAACAGAAGGGTCAACAGAGGGACACATACAGAAACTTGCACTTTATAAAACCTATCAGTTTTTTTTTTGGGACCAGGGGGTTGAGAATACGGAGCCTGAGAAGCAGCATAAAAAGCATCCAGCAAGGCAGCAAGAACAGGAGGAACAGTAGAGGGACTAGGAGATTCCATTTTCAAAAGCTCATAGTACCTCTTCTGAACATAAGACACTTGAGCACAGTCCCATTTGAAAAATTCCATCATTCTGGAAAGAGCATCACCAAATGAAATCTCCTCAAAAGGATAGTCAGGACGGACAGACCTTCTTCCTCAAAACCATACTCCAGTGGTGAAGGAATCTGGGAGGAGTAAGTGTCAAGGGCTCTTCAGCAGAATCAGCAGGCATCCTCCTGAGAACAATCCTGTTCCCTAGGCCTCTTAAGGAACAGAAACATCTTGTGGAGGCTTGAGAGCCATAAGGGCATAAAACAAGCTCGAGTAAAGTTCTGCCATTCACTCTGAGGATCCTTGGGAGCAGGCAAAATATGTCTAGTTTTCTGCTTCTTTCTGAGTGGGACGTTAGTCTTGAAAAATTTTGGATGCTCTGATCCCTAATAGCACTCAATAACGGTAGTCGAAACCTTTTCCTAACTAAAATTTGAGGACCATCCCCAGGCCCTTCAGCAATAACCAGCTGCAGTTCCCCCTGTACATCTCAGGCGGACTTCTGTAAAACCTCCATGGACTTGCATGGTGTCGGGTTCATGCAGGGCTCCGAAGCAGTTGCAGCAGATGAACAAAAAAAGAAATTGGACACTCCTGGCTTTCACCAGCCTCAAGAGACGTTTGGTGCAGACACTACACCCGAAGAATCAGAACGAGCTTTCTTGGCATTTTTCTTCATAGACAACTGGCCCTCGTCCAGGAAGATTCTTCCATGATATCCTTAGATAACACTAAGTCACTGGTTCTTAAGATAAATCACTAAGGAAGAAAGCTGACTCACCAATATTTTAGGGACAAAGGACTGACAAATCTTGCAAGACATATGGTCATGAGAAGCACCTAAATAGAACAAACACTGCTTGTGATGATATTTATGGGGAATCTGTCTCCCGCACTGGTATTTTCCCTTTCTGGATGACATGAAACTCAACAACCAGAATACAAAGCAAATGTAAGGAAAATTAAATCAAGACCCCCAATGGCACACAACTTAAAGTGGCAGAACCAGCAGATGAACGGGTGTTCAGACCAAAGATGGCATTTGGACTGGCGGCAAAGAAGTTCTGAGAATGTTATGTCTGGATATACCCTTTATGCCCTAAACAGTGCATGGGGAGCATAAGTGTGATGTAAGGCATACCTGATAAAACCAAAAGGCTTGGGTATACTGGCCGGACATCAGGCTGCCGTTGGCAGGTCATCCCCTATTGTAAAAATACAGCAACAGTAATTTGGAAGGACATCCACTGTTGCCTGGACCAAAAGGAAGACACCATCACTATTTTTCAAGAGTCCTTCTGGATCTTCAGAAGAATCCTGGATATTAGTGGAAAGGCTGTCTAACCTGATTGTTTTTCTTTTCTAGCCAGGTGTGCGATTTGGTGTCGATTATCACAGCACCCCAGTCCTAACGCAGGATTCACTGTTCTCTGCCCCTCCCCTCCCCCCAGCATCTGGACCAAGTTTATTTAGGCTTCCTGAGATATGGGCCCATTTTTGAATATCTGTCTCCCCTAGCGTGTCTCGTGTCTCCCGGTCCTGTGTTGCAAGCCAATTAAATCTCTGTTTGTTTTTTTTTTTAGCCTGTGAAGGTTTAATAATTAGAAGTTATGTACCTACCATAACGTTCCATGTTAGTTGTCTTCTCTCACCTTCTTTCGTGCTGGATGGGTTCGGAGCCAATCCTCGGCTCCGACTCGGCACTTGCTAAGCTCGAGAGCTAATTTTACCAGCTCGAGGCAACCCTATATCCCATGATGCAAGGCGGAGATTACTCAGATCTTGTTTGGTAGCTAAAGAAATAGCAGTATTTTCTTCCAACTTAAGAGGAGGAAGAAAATAAGGATACTAAATAACATCATAAACCTCTAGAAAGGATCAACATAATCTAGTGACACTAGGAGTTGAACAGCTAGAAAAAAGGTAATAACCTCTTAATAGAAGATGTATAATCTTCCCGGTCTGACCAGGCTAGGGGGATGGAGGGCGGGACGCAAGAAAGAAGGCGAGAGAAGACAACTAGCATGGAATGTTATGGTAAGTACATAACTTCTAAATGTTAAGTTGTCAATCTCGCCTTCATTCTTGCTGGATGGGACCGCGTCCCTAGCACCTCTATCCTGGGTGGCTCAATGGAACAGACTCTTGAGAATGGTGGAACCAAAATTTGCTCTGTCTCTGGAGACCAAATCTAATTTGTAATGTGAAACAAAGGTATGGGGAGAGGCCCATGTGGCTGCTGCACAAATAGTGTCTATTGAAGTCTAGCTTGAAAAGCTGTAGATGTAGCTAGAGCTCTGGTAGAATGGGCTTTTGGGTTAGAAACCAACTCTTTGCCTCTGAGCTGATAAATGTAAGTGATCACAGAAGACAGCCACCTGGATAAAGTTACCTTAGAAACTGGAAGGCCTTTCCTGTTCTCTGCATAGGATAGAAATAGTTGATCAGATTTCCTAAAAATTTTTGTCTTATCCAGATAATATCTGAGCTGGCGGTGAACATCGAGATAATGTAACTTTTGTTCAGCTCTATCAGAATAGTTCGAAAAATACTGGAAGATCAATGGATTGATTTAGGTTAGTTTGTGATGCCACCTTTGGTAAGAAAGACGGATTAGTTCTTAGGGATACCCTGTCTTTGTGGAATATTAGATAGGGAGGGTGAACACAGAGAGCATGAAGCTCAGATACTCTTCTGGCAGATGTAATGGCAACTAGAAAAAGTGTCTTCCAAGAAAGCAATTTCAAAGAACAGGCAGCTGCAGGTTCGAACGGGGGAAGAATCAAGGATGTTAAAATTAAATTTAATTCCCACTGTGGTGGGGGGTCTCTAATCGGAGGTTTCAATAAAAAGATACCTTGAAGGAATGCCTTGCAAAGTTTATGTGACATAATGTTGTGGTCCAAAAAGCCTATATGAAAATTTGAAATGGCTGCCAGTTGAACTTTCACTGTGGAAGAAGAGGATCCTGAATGAAAAATGTCAGCTAGGAAGTCCAATACCAAATGAATTGGAGCAGTATAGGGGTCTATGTTCCTAGCTTTTGCCCAGAAAGAGAAACATCGCCATTTACTAGTGTAAATCTTTCTGGTAGAAGATTTTAGGGAAGCTACTATGATATCCCGTACAGGATTAGAAATCATAGGAAGCCTGGCTACGGATGGAAGTGGAGCAACCAAGCAGTGAGGTTGAGAGAGGGCATGGATTGGTGCAGCTGGCCCGACTGGTGGGTCAGAAGATCTGGAACTGGGTCCAGATGCCATGGCTGTACCAAGAGGTAATGATGTAGGAACAGAAACCATATATGTCGAGGCCAATAAGGGGCAATGAGAATCAACTTGGCTCTCAAAGTGGTTGCTTTCTGAATTAGCTGAGGTATCAGTGGAAAAGGTGGAAAGGAAGTCCCCGGGGCCAATCTTGGGTTAGAGCGCCTCTGGGGGGATGGCCTGGAAGGGGGAAGAGAGAAGAAGTCTGGGCATTTGCTGTTTTGAGGTGTAGCGAAAAGGTCGCAGCAAGGAAGATCCCACTTCTGAAAAATCTCTTCCGTCACTGACTGTTTGAGAGACCACTCGTGAGGCATGAGAATAGCTCTGCTCAATCTGTCCGCTATGATGTTGGATTTCCCGGGGATGTGCGTTGCTATCAGAAACCGGTGGAGATTGCCCATTGCCAAAGTCTGAGAGCCTCTAGACACAGTGGATAGGACTTGGTTCCGCCCTGTTTGTTTATATACCACACTACGGACATATTGTCTGTTTGGACTGCAATAGTTCCCAGGGGAAGAGAGTCGTTGAGGGCTTGCAACGTTAAAAGCACTGCTCTCATCTCCAGAACATTTATGTGCAAATGGTTACTTGAAAGGTTGCCAAGTGCCATGGACCATTCTGCCCTGATAATGCCCCCCCACCCGATCAGGGAGGCATCCGATGTAACCGTGGCAACCGGGGCAAGAGGAACAAAGGGTCTGCCTTGATGGATTTGAGGGGACGATATCCACCAAGTCAGATGTCTTTTGCAAGTTGGAGTTACTATGATCTCGTGACGCATGGGAAGTTGTTGAAAGGACCATTGGGTGAATAGCATCCATTGTAGAAGCCCCATGTAAAAGCGGGCGAGGGGAAGAAGTGTTATGGCAGCCGCCATAAGACCTAGTACTTTCAGAGCAAATCTGGCCTGAATTTTGTTGCCGAATAGAATCATTTGAACGTGTCTTTGAATGTCCAAGATCCTTTGGTCTGTCAACCTTGCTGAAAGTTGTACAGTGTCCAATCTTGCGCCTATAAAAGTAATATATTGACAAGGTGACGAGGCAGATTTTTCGAAATTTATAGAAATTCCTAGCCCTCTGCAAGTGTGAATAGTGTAATTTCTGGCTTGGAGAAGCTGATGCCTGGTGGTGGCAGTGAGGAGCCAGTCGTCTAGATATGGAAACACCTGGAATCCTTGACGTCTCAGGTGAGCCGTAACCACTGCCATGCATTTGGTGAACATTCTGGGGGCTGTAGTGAGTCCAAAGGGCAGGGCTCTGAATTGGAAGTGACTGGTCCCCAGCCGGAAGCGGAGAAATCTTCTGGAGCATCTGTGAATTTTTATGTGGTAGTACGCATCCTGAAGATCTATCGAGCACATCCAATTGTCCTTGCCCAGAAAGGGCAGAATGGACTGAAGCGTGACCATCTGGAATCTTGATTTCTTTACAAACTTGTTGAGTTTGCTGAGATCTAATATTGGTCTCCAGTCTCCTGTCTTTTTTGGAACTAAAAAGAACCTTGTGTAGATTCCGGATCCTATTTGGTCCACTGGGACTGCCTGGATGGCTCTTTTTACTAGCAGTTTTGATATTTCTAGTACTGCTAATTCCCTTAGACCGGGTGGAACGTCTGGAAGGGTTCCCTTTTGTTGAATTGGGGTTTGAATAAAGGGAATTTTGTAACAGTCGGATATAATTGACTGTACCCATTTGTCTTGAGAAAGGGAAAGCCAGGCTATTGGGTACAGCGACAGTTTTCCCCCCGACTGCCTCCGAAGGCGGACAATCGGGCAACATCTCAGGGATGCTGGAAGGGTTTGTCAGAAAGCGGCTCTCTGCTACCCTGATTCTGTGGACCACCTCTGCCCCTAGGGCGGCGTCTATTATTGTTACCCCCTCTGCCTCTGGGGGTAAACTGACTTCGTGCATCAGGCGTGACTCCTTGAGATTTGCGGAACCACATTTTCCCTCCCTTCTGTCCTTTGGGGTAAGGTCTAGAAGGGGGTGGAGAAACGGACTCCTACGGCAGAAAGAGTCTTGCCATCTTGTTCGCATCTACTCAAAGTTTCTTTCACTTGAGGACCGAACAAGGTCGAGCCATCAAAGGGGGAGTTTGTGAAAGACACCTTGAAGGGGTCTGCAAAATTACAAAGGCGCACCCAGGACTGATGCCTTAAAGCCACTCCTGTGCCTGCGGCCCTACTCGTTCCATCGGCTGCATAAGAAATGAGCCGCATGGAGGAGTTAACAATGGAGTTAAGGATTCCTAGCTGTGAGCTAATCTTATCCTGAGACCCAGCAGCTGACGGATCCTGTAAAACTTCTCCCAACTCTTTAAGAACATTTCTTTGAAGGCGGGTGAAGTGGCATAAGTAGTTCAGCGATCTCATAGCAAAAGTCGCTGAAGAAAAATCCTTACGTACCTGTCCATAGTCCTAGAATCTTTATTAGGAGGATGGACAGGTACTGAAGGATCAGCTAATTCCTTCTTGGTGGCAGCAGCCACCACCATGGCATCAACTGGGACACCCTTTGTCAAATATTGTCTATCTTGTGGGGCAGTAATAAATTTTGAAGGACTCCTAGGGATAGGTTCCACTGAATCTGGAGCCATCCACACCTTCCGAGCCACTACCTCCATGAGAGGGTCGAAAGGCGGAGACACCCAGGAGGTGGAGGGTCGAGATCCGAACGCCTCCAGGTATACTGACTCGTCCTCGGAGGGATTAAGGGAGGGCCAGTTCCCCCTCTGTTTAAGGATTTCAAGGATGTCTGAAAATGAGACATCCTCAGAGGAGGACCTTGGGGATCCCTCAGACTAATCCAAGTCAGTATCTGATGTAGTAGACTCAGGGGAATCTAAATGTTTCCTCTTACATGTCCTCTTACGAGGGGGTTCTCCTGACGGATCAGGAGAAGCCTCGGAAGAGGAAGATATTCCCAATGGGGAAACCTGAGGCATTGGATCTCTGGGTCCAGGAGCAAGAGAGTGGGAAGAGACTTCAGCAGGCACTGTAGTGGGAGGAGCTGATGGAACTGTCCATTGACTAAGCCCAGGGGCTAGTACACTCCTCATCACCTCGAAGGCTCCCCCGTCAGAGAGACCAGAAAGTTCCCTCTCCGCAGAGATAGGAACCCCAGGCCTCACCGAGAGGGAAGGCTCCAAGGCAGATGTCGGGGCTGAGCTCACCAACGCCGAAGCTCCGAGGGAGAATGGGGTCGGACAAGGGTCCGATGCCACTCACCCCTCGGAGCCGACGAGAGAGATTAGATGCCTGGATCCCTCCAATGAAGGTCTCAAGGAGGAAATCGGAGCCGAGGACGACGGAGCCGAAAGGGGCGGTATCGGCTCCGAAGTCACAACGGTACCGGTTCCGAGGAGCTCCGGCTCCGAACTCTGTAAGAGAGTCGGAGGAGGAATGCTCGGTGGATGTGATATAGCTACCGTCTGTTGAGATGGGCTATGGAGTATTTGGGCCAATGCCTGAGACTTTAATAGTCTACTCACCACTCTCTCAAGGTCATGATCAGATAGCCTGGATGACCGAGAAGATTGGCTCCAATGGCTCCGCTCCGAGAGCAAAGGTGATCTCGGAGCCGAATGTATAGATTCCACTGAAGGGGACTGAGATCTCTTTTTTGAGATCAATGGAGCCATCGGA
Source organism: Protopterus annectens (assembly GCF_019279795.1). Taxonomy (NCBI): domain Eukaryota; kingdom Metazoa; phylum Chordata; order Ceratodontiformes; family Protopteridae; genus Protopterus; species Protopterus annectens. The sequence continues at coordinate 1,765,327,931 of NC_056731.1, forward strand.
GCCAAAGATACGTCGGCTCCAGCCGGAGCCGACACGGAGTGGCTGGATCTGGTAGTACAGACTGGCATGGAAAGATCAGCTCCGGCCGGAGCCGATCTCGAGCCTGGTGAGGAAGGACCTGAAACCGACAGCTTAGAAGCTTGAGCCGAAGGCTTAACAGGTTTCGAGGGCTTCCCCGGCACCGACTTAGTCGGGGAGCTCTTGGACTTTAATAAGCCCCTTAATATGAGTTTATTTTTTCATTCCTGCAGGACTCTTGGGCTGAAAGCATGACAGATAGCACAAGAGTCCTGCAGGTGCGAAGGTCCCAGGCAATAAACACAAGAAGTGTGACTGTCTGTCAGAGACATCTTCTGACAGCACGAGTCACACTTCTTGAAGCCTGAGACCTTAATGTCCTTCGACATAACTGTGTCGATGAACAACAGTAACACAATCACACACAAAAAACACTCAGCCCAACAAATTAAATTAAATTAATTAAATTAAATTAAATTAACCAGGGAAAACACACAGTCACACACAAACAATCCCTGACAGGAAAAATTTTAGGGAGGGGAAGGCCTAAGGCCTGACTAGGGACAAGGGAATATTTAGTCAAAAAGAAGGGAACACTGACGGGAATAGGGCTAAGGTGAGTCGATAATTAACAATAATATATATATATATATATATATATATATATATATATATATATATACATATATACATATATATAAAGTAAAGGGGGGTAGACGAAAAGTCTCTGAAAAGTTCACTTACCAAGAGCTGGTAAAAGAAGGCACCTCGTTAGCGAAGCGGCAAACGAGATCTGAGTAATCTCCGCCTTGCATCATGGGATATAGGGTTGCCTCGAGCTGGTAAAATTAGCTCTCGAGCTTAGCAAGTGCCGAGTCAGAGCAGAGGATCGGCTCCGAACCCATCCAGCAAGAATGAAGGCGAGATTGACAACTTAACATCTGATATTAACATCCTGGGTGTATTTTTATATCCAAATGATACATTGTAAATGTCTATATTACTGTATTTGAGACTCGTGCACACCTCTTTGTGAATAGTATATTGTTCTAATGCTTATACTTGGATTGCACAGCTGGCATTTTGTTTATTGCTACAACCATATCTCGAGCATGGTTGTCTGGCAGGGGCAGTGCAGTAACAAAGTAAAACCTACTCCCCTCGCATTTCTGTGCGGCATCATTGTTAATGTAGCAGTCTAAAGATTTGGGCCCTTTCTTTTCAGTGAACTGCAGTATAATGTTCCAAGGGCACCCTGAGCACTGCTTAGATAAGTGTTTCCTAGGTATAGACCTACCTCAGTTAGCAATAATTAGTAAACTGAAACTTATCCCACCTGCTCATTTTTCACTGTAATGGTACGTTAAAACTGCACTTGATTATTACACTTCGGTTTCTTTCACTGACATAGTAACAGCATATACACGTGGCCAGCATAAGAGCTACACAAGTGTGCCGATAGCTTAGTCTGCAATATACATTGCTACCTACATGCAAGAGTATTGTTTTTGGAATGATTACATCATATATTAGATGCTTTATGTGACCTTTAAATGCCAGAATTTAATTCTTGGAATAATTATATCATGCATCAGATGATTTATGTTACCTTTAAATGCTGTATTTGCCTGTTTTAATAATTTTTTGCTGGTCTTGGTGTACTACATTCTAATATCCCTTCTATCACCCTCTACTTCAGTTCACTTGTTGCTTTTACCTGTGTTTCTGCATGTTGCCCCCTCCCTCATTCTGAATCTTCTTGTGAGGACTGGACTGAAAGATAGTTCATGGGGGAAGCCACATAACACTCTACCTGCAAGGGACTGCTTCCTCCAGCTTATAGTGTAGGTTCTCCTTACAAAGGAACCATTACAACCCATCTAAGTAAATGGAAGCCTTTGGAAGTTTGTACAAGGCTCCTCATAACTGTATTTAACTTAACTGTCCTTACATTGGTGTGCACACAGCCGGGGTCCTAACTCAATAGTCCCCCATTTGATAGCTTGCTTTCTTTACTGGTCTCTCACCATCTAACCTGTCTACCTCCCTATTAAAAGTTTTTCCTCCTCTGTTCTCCCATTCCCTACATAACTATTTTCCTCCCCAAGTAGTTTTAACCCAGTGTTTAGTGCTGCAGAACTCAGTTCTCTACCTACCAGCTCCTCAGGGGCTATTAGCATTCCCATTATTCTTGACACCCCAAGAACCCTGGGCATGCCGCAGTAGGACTCTTCCCATGTAGTTATTCTTTCTCCAACAACCCCTAAAACTTACCTTAATTTCAGCTCTCTCCTACATTTTTCCCTTATTGTTTTTCTTTTCTCACCAGGTGTGTGATTTGGTTCTACCCCACTTCGTTTGCCCTCGCTGTGCTTGGGCTCACTCCTCTTCTCTACCCTACCCCCATTCCCACTCACCCCCATTTCAATTACATTTTCACCTTAGCACCATCCCCTCGATATCTCCCATTCAATCACATCCACCACACACTCTGCCTCTGTAACCTACAGCTTCCACTGGTTATTCCTATTACTTCCAGTTACTTACTGCCTCCTCCTCCACTTTGTCTACTTCTTACATTTCCTTTAGTATCCCTCACCCAATAACCTACAAAACTGTACAACACAATTACCTACTATAACACTATGCCACTCACCCGCCTGTTACCCTTAGCCTTCCTACTACAACTTATCCCATCCCAAATTACAGACTTCTATCAAAAACCCACCTCTGAACCTCCACCCATAGTTTATCCTTCAATACCTACCATGACATCTCACCTAACCTATACCCAATAGACAGCATTCTTTGCTTTAAACCAAAACTACTCCCTCTAAACTGTAAATTCAACTCGCACCCTCCTACCCACCCATACCATAGCCTGAGAAAAAAGCTAAAACTCTCTACTCTCCTACATAAGCTCTCTAAACTAACCTTATGCGGCGATATCCATCCTAATCCTGCCCCTCCACTTCTCCAAACCCACAGAGCTCCCTCAAATCCTTAAATCTAACAACCAACCTTCAAAGTATTCGTAGTAAGTCCCTCAATTCCATGCCTGGATAGTACATAATAAACCCGACATTACTGCTGCCACAGAAACCTGGCTAAAACCATACATTAAAAACTCTGAATTCCTTCCCCCTGTTTTGCATGCCTACACTTAGATAGGCCCCGCAAAAAAGGTGGTGGAGTAGCTCTGATCTATCCCAACATATTCAATACAGTTCCATACAATTCACCTTTACCAAACTTCTCTACTGCTGAACTCTTAATAACCGCCCTAAAAATAAATGAATACAAAAATCTCTGTATCACTGCCCTGTACATTCCTCCTGGCAACAACATTCCCATATTAGAGGATATCCTAGCTTGGACATCCAGCCATATATAACCACAGAAACTATAATTCTTGGGAATGTTAATATTAATTGGTTAGACTTCTCGCAACAACACTCCCTCCTCTAGCATAAACCTATTCAACTACAGCCAGCTAATCACCGATATTACCAGATCCAACAAAAATTGTAACTGCAACAATCCTAGACTGGATCATGGTCTCTGACCCCAACAAAATCTCCACTAAAGGAACTCTCCCAAACAGTATCAGCGATCACTTACATGCCTATATTTAAGACCTCAACACCATTAAATAGGAATCTATATAAAAATGTTAGAAATCTATCCACCTTCTGCCCTTTGTCCTTAAACAACACTGAGCTCCCCTAAAAACACTTCCCCTAGACAAAGCAGATGAATTTTTTAACTCTACATTCCTAAATATCTTAGGCTAGCACCCCCCCATCAAAAAAGAGTAAACCCTAAACACACCCCGTGGCTCTCAAGAACTACTAAACAGAATATGGCCACCAGAGACAAAGTTTGGAAGCATTGGAAAAAACACAAAAATAACTCTGACCTTATAAATTATAAACAATTTTGCAACCAAGTTCATAGGTAAAGCACCTAATTATTACAGGCATAAAAGAATACTACCACACTTTACAAAACCAGCACAAACTAAATCCAAAGCAGTTCTGGAGCTCAATTAACAACCTTCTCCACCCAGGATTTAACAGTAACTCCTGTCCCAATCCAGAAAAAACTCCCAATGAAATAGCCACCCTGCTCAACTCATATTTTATAAACACCATATCTAACCTCACTGCCAATTTCCCTCAATCATCCAGTTCCATCTGCCCAGACTAATAATGCTCCCCCCTTACTTACATAACTTCTCGCTTGCACTTCTCCCTACTACCACAGCAATGAAACTGCTTCTGAAATTAAAGCCATGCACCAATGCCCCTGATGTTCTGCCACAAGAATTCCTTCAAATAGCAGCAAACTCCATAGCATACCCTGTCAGCCTACTTCTTAAAAGGTCCATTCAAGAGTCCTATATCCCCATTATTTGGAGAAAAGCTTTCATCCTTCCACTGCATAAAGGCGGAAACAACACTGATATCTCCAAATTCCGACCCACTGCCATTCTATCCTCTATTTCAAAGATCCTTGAAAAATGTATCCACATCCAATTCCTTGACTATCTTAAAGACAATAACCTATCAGTAACCCAGCATGGCTTCAGACCTGGGCATAGCACCACTACAGCTCTAATATCCTTCTGTGAATCTGTAAATCAAGCTTGGGATGCCGGAAAGCTAGTCTCCTCTCTATTTCTAGAACTTTCCAAAGCCTTTGATAATGTATCCCACCCTCTTCTTCTTAGTAAACTCACCAACTTAAGAAAGTCCCCCTCCACCTTTCTCTAGTTTTCCAACTACATCACAGACAGACAAGCTAAAAAATGGCTATACTCTCTCCAGTCCTCAATACTACTACTGGTGTTCCCTAGGGGTTGGGAGGGTGGCCTAATGGTTAATGTGTTTGCCTTATAAACACAAGGTGCAGGGTTTGAGCCTCACAAGGGATAATTGGCTAGGCTTAAAATGGCTCACAAGGGCAGTCTGCTTAGTACTAATCTATGAACCTAATCTTTTGGGCCTCTGTTATTCAGCATTTTCATCAATGCTTTTCACTCTACTCTCTCTCAAGGCACAATCATCCAGTACGCAGATGACTACAATCATCTGCAGTGACAACTCTCCTCCTGAACTCCTGAAACTTACCCAGTCAGCACTCTCCTCCACTGAAATACGGATGACTAACAACCATCTTGCCATAAACCCTAAAAAAAAAAAAAACTTATGCTATTCACCCCCAAGAAAACCACTACTATAATTAAGGACTTTTTCTCCATACTCTCCCAGGATAACACTACTATTGAGGTTGTCACACATACAAAGCTATTAGGAGTCACCATAGATGAACACCTATCCTTCGACTTGCATATTCATAACAACAAAGAAAAAGCTCACCAAAAATTGGGCATGCTATACCACCACAATATATTCCTCACCTTCTCCTCAAAACTGTCACTTGCCTCCTCCTTCCTGCTCCCGTCTCTCCTCTATGGTGCTCCTCTCTTTATTAACATACAAGCCAACCTGAAATCCAAGCTAATTTTTTGCTTTAACAAACTTGCTAAATTTGTCACAAACACAAAAAATTCATCCCACCACTGTGCCTCACTCCACATACTAAACTGATAAGAACTTCCCCATCATCTCACATACATAGAACTAACTACAGCCCATAAACTAATATTCAACCCTACCAGATGCCCTGCCCTTTCCTCTCTATTTAAACCCTATCAGCCAAACAGACCCCTCCACTCAGAGAATCAAATGCTCTTGCAAATTAACAAACCAACCTTCTCTGCTGGCCAAATGCTCCACTCCTTCTCCACTGCTAAATTATAGAACTCCCTCCCACAAACCCTAAGATCCACCAGCAGCACATCTCTCTTCAAAAAGTCCTTAAAACAACACTTGTTGTCACAGTGGCTATGCTCATATATCAGTTCCTCACACTCCATAACTTGACTTTTTCTTTCTCTCACTACCACCTCCACTTCACTCCTTCACCATCCTACCTACCTCCTTAATCCTTCTTATTTCCTGACTAATAATCCTTTGCTACTATTACTTATACTCTTAGTTCAGCAAGGAATCTTATTTATGGCTGTATTGCCTCATTGCCTAAGTTTACTGTTGTTAATAACCTATTTTATTGTCATCTGTTGTTGTACTTGACATATTTCTTGTTTGCATAAATCATTATGGAGTTTTCTCCCCGGGCCTCCACTGAAAATGGGCACTTTTTGGCCCAGTGGACCATCCCGGTAAGCAAATGCAAATAAATAAATAAAACCTGTTTGCAAGGAGTCCTGGTGCAGAATTTCTTTAGTTATCTGTTCTGAAAGGGGTCAAACAGATCTACTTGAAGTGTACTCTACATCACTTCTCCGAAGACTCCAGGATGAAGCTTCCGTTCACGAGGATATGTCCTGGTCCTGCTCTCCTATATGCAACAAAGTTTTGCTCTGACGAAATGTATGAAGCCTGAAGAGTCACACTGAGTTGAGTTGCAATCTCCTATTCTATCTCTACATGTCTGCAAAGATGGTAAGATCTGATAACCCCTACATTGTTTATGTACATTGTTTATGTACCATATCACACTGACGTTGTTTGTGCAAACTTGCACAGGTGTTGGGGTCAGAGATGATTTAGGACTTTAAAAGCACTGATCACTCCCAATGTCTCATCTGACACTTATGTGCTCCTGTCTGTCTTCAGGAATCTACAGACCTTCAAGTTCAACCCCTTTTGAAACTGCTACCCACTCCAAGTCTGATGCATTTGTAGTGACAAACTGGAGATTGGTGGGAAGGAAGAATGGGCAACCTGGATTGAAAAATATCTGGTTTACCCACCACAGAATCTCCTCTTTACAAATCCCAGCAATGGGATCTGAAAGGACAAAGGGTAATGTCTAACCCAGAGTAATCTGAGGTACTATTGTATTTTCCTACAGTCTGGCTAGGGAAAGCACAAGAATCACTGATGCCATGTACCTAAAAATCCTGAGAAATTCCCTTGTTGTTTTGCCTTCAGAAATTCAGGAAGAAATGATAAACTGAGTCAGTCATAATAAATCTTAAGATATGTCTGAACTGTTCGCCATTAGGAATGTGACGATAGTAAAAATAGATTTAAGGGATGACTATGAAAACTAGTGAAGAAACCAGAAGTACAAGGGACTGAAGGGACAACATTTTGAACTTCAGAATCTTGACAAAAGAATCAGAAAAGAAAGCTCCAGAACAGGCTTCAAGGATCCTTTTCTTTTTTGGCAAAATAAGGGAGTGCTGTGTGTAAATGCTTATGTGAACACTGTGTGGAAAAGTTTATTAACTTAAATCTTACTCCGGTTTTGTGCATCTGGGGCAGGATACTGTACTTTTGAGGTACTGTCATTGCCTTACTTAACTCTGTACCAATTATTCTCTACTTTACTTGTTACAGACTGGTCAAGTCTCTGCTATCCAATGATGAGGTCTCTTTCTCATTATATGTATGAAAAAACTGTCAAGTTTTTCCTTCTTCTGCCCTAAGAAAAAATTTCTTAAAGCATCTCTGGGTGTCAGGCCAGTTCCTGTTGTGCCCCAGCCATTGGTGGGTGACTCTGTTGGGGCCGCTTGGTGTTCGTCAGACACCCCCCCCCCCCCGTGTTTTTCCTCGTCTGCTTGGTGTGGCAGATGCAGTCATCAACGACTATGGTATAGACACATCCTCTGTGGCTCTAGGGTTGCCCTTAGTGAGCAGATACAAATAAAGCAGATAAAGGATGCCTGGAACCTAGTAACTACAAATGGAATCACTGCAACCCAATGCTCTATTAAAAAGTTTTTGATCAACTTTTCAAATCTTGCTGGTGAAGGGACATAACTGGCACAACCTGAAGTTTAAGACCTAATATTCAAGATTCAAAGGGGAAAAAAATCATACTGTTGCAAACATACATACAGAAACACTGTCTATATAATTCATGTGCATGCAGAAAATACAACAATTTGTCAGCATGATCAGATTCAATCAAGGAAAAATAAAACTTAAAGAAATGTTTAGCTTCGTGAAATTCTGCTTACCCAGATGGCGGGCTTGTTATTGCTCCTGGACTTCTGTGAGCAGGAGAGAGAGACTGAGATTTCTTCCCTGAAGGCCCGGTAGGGGAAGATGTTACTTTACTAACAGCTACACCTGCAAATAAATAATAATAATAAGCATGCTTACTTTGCAAGCTCCTACAAATGTAAAATAAAGTAACCAGCAAATGCTACAAATCCACGTAACAAATACAACATCTAAATTAAATGTTGGCTTCTAATAAAGAGATATTCTTAATACTTGCCAAAATAGTTTTCATCAGCTAATAACACTAGAAAAACATATTTTCACAGGGTTTTAAGTTTAAATCAATTACCTTCAGCATATTAAGTTTTTCTCTTTTTCAATCTGTATATGGTTTCTGACTCCTTAATGTCCATACACCTATCAGTTAAATTGTCAAGGGAGTAGCATGAAAAGAACAGATACAACATACAGACTCCAATGCTCAAGCAGTAATTGTAAACTAAAGGATGCACAGTAAGTCAACATGCATAAAGTGTAGGAAAATACTACAGAAGTCATTATTCAAGAATGAGTACACAACAGAATTCTGTGGCTATATATAAGCTCAATAAGTGTAGAATACTTGAAACGGGGGCTAACATGTCGCCTGCCATTTAACCTCCAATTAATTTCATCATTAAACTGGTGTGCAGAGTCATAGTAGATGGTTTAGGAAGGGAAATGGCATTCCGTTAGACACAACATAATGAAGTTTATTTATTGAATAATTATGTAAGTTGTGATGATGTCAGGTAGTGCCAGCTATGTCACAAAGAGTAAGGAAGTGCATGTGTAACGTATGCCAGCATAGCTAGCTGGAGTTTTGTAAAGAATTTTATGTTATTTGTACATCAAACTGAGTTGTACAGATGCTTGTGCTAGAAATGTATTTGTAAAGCTGCTTGTGTTAAAAAAATGTATCAACAGTGATCCTGCTGGACAGAAAATAAATATATACCTATACCAGACTGTACTGTTGAAAATGAGGAAATGTGCAGGATGCTGTAAGAGAAGGAGTTATGCACAGTTCAGACTACCTTAAGAAAAATAGCCAGAAATTAAATTACTTGGCTTGGGCCATAACATTTTATCTCACAGGCCTGAATGCAGCCAGAGAAACAATGTCTGGTCTGGGATCCTACTCTTATTGCCCTTAGTGGTGAACTAACTGCTACCCTGGGGTGCAAGAGAATGGCTAGTTAGTCTCTCCAGGAATGATGAACGTATTGGAATTGTTTTACAGTCTCCAGATGCCATAGCAAAGATCTAGGTGTGCATTGTGACACATCTCGGCTAGATCCTGGTTTAGTTTCTAGTGGGGGTAGTGGGGGAACCACAGAACCACGTGACCAGATGTGATGTCATTCTATAGCCAGCAATGAAATTATTTTAGATATTAGTGAGAGATGTGCTAGTGTCACTCAGCACTTTGTTACTGGAAGTGATAACAAAGACACTCATCCACTTCATCTTGCATTGCTTTTGTAAGTAACTTAACTGGGGAACAGTAATGCTTCAGTTAGAAAATAAAGTGAGATTAGTTAAATACTGGTTTCTGCATCTGTCTGGGTCTTTCCATCTGTGTTATTTTTTATATTTCCTGTGAAATGAAACTCTGGTGTTTACTGTAAGTTGATATTCAGTATTTTCATATTTTCTATTTTATTATTAAAAATATCTGCATCTTTCAATGTGGCTTGTCTTTTAGAAAATAGTATAACCTTAGAGAGCAACTGCATTTATTTGGTGATACTGTAGGCTTCATGCTCCTGAAAGTCTTGCTGCTGGGTTAATACCCACTTGTATAAGTATCAATTTTACTAAGAATAATTGGGTACCCTGGTAAGTTCCTTAAAGTAGCTGGCTGGTGGCAGTGAATCTACCTTATAGTCTAGGCAGAGGGGGGCAGCTGGTAAATCTGTGCCAGCCTTTCCCAGGTGTGTGTGTGTGTGTGTGTGTGTGTGTGTGCATCAGCTACTTGGAATAGGGACACAGAGCACTGGTTTCTGCAGAGAGAAAGGTGGAAACTTATTTGGGGGGGGTCTGGAGAGGAAGTCTATTCCCAAGTCTGGACTCTGCTCTCTGTGTACTCTGAAGGGAGATTGTGTTTGGTGCAGAGAGCTGCATCTGAAAATACTATGTATATCTATTTTTGTCCTAAGTGAACATTCTCCACTGGTGTCAGTGGTGAGAAATGAGGCTCCATGATTACTGGTGCAGAGGAGAGACATCACACAAGTGCACACTGCAATTTCTACAGTACACCTTCCACATGCCCAAACTGTCAAGCAGCTCAGGCTGAGCTGACTAAAAGACAAGCATGGGCACAAAAGCCTCTCAGAGCCAAGTACACTTCTTTGAGGCATTTGAGGATCGACATTCTGCTTGTGCATTCCTTAGCTGTGCAGATAACTTCTCTGGGGAAAAACTTCCATTTTCCTATTTTTTTTACTGATGTTTTATTGCTTACCTCTTCAGGAAAGTTATTTTAAAGCTAGGAGTGCTGTTTTTAACAGACTGTATCGAGACTGTAAAGTACTTTTAAATGGAGAACTCAGCTGAATGGAGAACAGCCACTGTCATCCCTCTACACAAAGGTGGAGTGTCCACTGACCCAGGCAATTATAGGTCCATCAACCTAACTAGTCTGATCTGCAAGGCCATGGAATGTGTTACCATGGACCTTATAAACAAGGACACTGACAACCTCCACACACTTGAGCCCACACAGTTTGGTTTTGTCAAAGGGAGAACATGCCTGTTAAACTTGGTCGCCTTCCTCAAAACAGTCACCAAAGTCATGGACGAAGGGAAGACTGTGCACACTGCCTACCTTGACCTAGCCAAGGCTTTTGACACTGTTCCCCACTCGGGCATAATAGATAAACTCTCCCAACTAGGTATCAACCCATATGTTACCAGATGGGTAGTAAACTGGCTCACTGATCAAACCCAGTCAAAATAAGGGAAGCTACCTCTAGTAGTAGACCCATAACGAGCTGTGTACTCCAAGGATTGATCTTGGGGCCTCTATTGTTTGGGATATATTTTTGAGGTGCAAGCCAAAACCAGTGGTCTGTGGCTGACCAAGTTTGCAGATGGCTGCAAGCTGGGTGCCGTCTTAAATTCCCCTAGTGATGCAAACATCCTCCAAGAAGGTGACTGCAACTTATAACCAACAAAAATCACACTAGATTATTAATACACAAGTTCCAAACAGAGAAGTCACCACAACGCCCAGACAACCGCGGAAGTACACTTTATTAAATAAAAAAAACTAAAGACTTGGTGCTTTTGCCTACTTACATTTAGGCATCATCAGAGTCAAATTCACATTTCCATTAGTTCCTTTATATAACATTGTTTAATTGAATGACATAGTTAATTAAACAACAAGTGTCAATCCCCTTCTTAAAGGTATAGCATTAGGCTGCATATATTAAATTATTCATTTATTTGACATTTGTTTACCGGGGTGGTCTGATTGGGTCTACAGAAACCGTTTTCAGCAGAGGCCCTGGGAGAAAAGCACCACATACAGTACAATACAAATACAGTATAATCCAATACAATACAAATACAGTGTAATCCAATACGACAAAGATTACATTAGAAATACTATACAAAAAATAAGCTGAAAGAACAAACTGCTACAAGATGCTGTAATATATTACTAGACATCTAAACAGTTCTATACAGTTAAAACATTACAGACGATAACAGTCTCTCTCATTATATATGATGTAGAAATAGCAGCCAGAAAGTTAGTGATGCAGACATATAGTGAGAGAGAGAGAGAGAGTTAAAAAGAATAGAAGCAATAAAGCCTGAACAGAAGCTTAAGGATACGGTATAGAAGCAGAGAAGGAGTTAGAAGAGCTTTAGGATCTTGCAGTCTGTGAGGGATTGAAATGTGGAAGAGGAAAACCTGAGCATTAGACAGGCTTTATGCAGGAGCAGAGCCATGTACTTTTGAGATGACTTTTTAAAGAGACTTTGAAATGGGTTAGGCCAGGAGTAAACTTGGTAGCTAGAGGTAGTGAATTCCAATGTATAGAGACAAAGTATGAATACAGAGACTGACCAGGTTTTCTTATGGGTTTTGAGATAGCTAAGAGATTTTTGTCTTCTGATTGTAGGGATCGATTTGGTGTGCAAGGTGTGACTAGATTGGCTAGTGCAGGGCACTCAGTAGGCTTGAAAATAAGGTTGTGCAAGGTGGATAGCTGAATAAAGGCAAATTGGTTGGGTAGTTCAAGACAGTTTAATTCTAGGAGTGGTTTACAGTGGTGTGTGAGATATTGAGAGTTTGTGGCAAACTTTGCAACTTTGTTGTAGCACTGTTCCAATGTGCTTAGGGTAGAATTTTGTAAGTTAGTTAAGATAAAGAAGCGAGGGAAGCAAAAATGTTTTTGCAAGGGTAGTTTTGGTTGCTGCAGTAAAAAAAATGCTTTAAGAGTCCCAGTTTTTGATGAGATTTCTTTATATTTTGCTGTATATGGGGGTCAAATGAAAGTTTATTGTCAATGATAACACCTATAAGTTTGGTTTCCTGCAGTATTTCTATGGCAGTGTTGTCAGATGCAAAGATGTTGAAATGATCAGTGACAAGGAAGGTGTTATTGAGATGAAAGAGTACTAGTTTTGTCTTCTTTGAATTAAGAAAGAGTTGGGCATTTCTTAGCCAGGATTCAACTGCTGTAAAGGACTGATAAGTTTTTGAGAGTAGTTCTGGTAGTGATTTAGCAGTGCAGATTATGGTGGAATCATCAGCATATGAATGAGGGTCCCAGGGTGAGAGGCAGTACGAAGGTTGTTTGTGTAAATGTTGAAGAATAGGGGTCCTGGGATGGAGCCTTGGGGGACTCTATTACGATCCTTGAGGTTGCTCTGAAACCATTTTACTGTGTTATGTCAGAAGCCTAAGTTAGACAGCGTGTTCAAAAGTAAGGGGTGAGATACTGTGTCAAAGGCCTTGGAAAGATCAAGGAATACTGAGGTTGTATAGCATTCTGCATCTCTGGCCTTTTTTACGGTGTCTGTAAAAGATAATAGGGCTGTAACTGTGCTGTGGCTAAGGTGGAAGCCATGTTGGGTTTTGCTTAAAAGATTGTTTTGCAATAGATATTGCATTACCTGCTGATGGATACCCCTCTCGAGAATTTTGGATATGGGTGACAAGATGGATACAGGATGGAAACTGGATGGCTCAAAAGAGTTGCCTCCTTTGTGGATGGGGGTGATGCGAGATTGTTTCCATATGGTAGGTACTTCTGATTCAGATAAAGACCTAGTTATAAGGATACTGATTGGGTAGGTGACTTGAGTTAACAGCCAGTTTGAGCCAGAACAGGGGAATTAGCAGGGTGGGATAGTAGAATCCAGTCTCAGGTGGACTGTCAGGCAAGATCTTTGCTGTACCTTGTTGGAGCTCTGATAAGCTGAGAAAAAACATACAGATTTAAACTATTTGTGGGGGAGTTGGAAGCTATGGTTTGCCAGCTATATGCATGTCTCCTAAGATTATTGTTTCACGGTTTATTGTTTGAGATGTCCAAGATAAAATATTTTCCAACACTGGTATATTGTTACCTGGTGGGATGTACATTACTATTATGCAAATTATTTTTGATACACTGAGGTTCAAAAAGGAGATTAGTACCTCAGCATTGGAAAACATGGGTATACTATTTGTATAGGGTGTGATGATGAGTGTAGAGGGATACAGAAGTGCTAGCGTTTGTTCTTATAATATACACCCGTTATACAGTATACATGGATGAAGAATGCAAACTACTATGGAAAATGCAAGTTCTGGGAACAGATGTTGAAGGTAATGGGCACCTTAAAATCAGTATGCGATCAAGCCTCAGAAAAATACGCCTAATGAGAGCCAAGGTACAACTCCAGCAAAAGAAGACCTTGAGTAAAAAAGAGAGCTCTTGTAAGCTAGCAAAGAAATTGCCAAAAAGCATAGTCAATAAGCCTTCCAACAGCTTCACAGAAACAAAGTTAGACTAATGCCTAACGTTTTGGAAAAAAAACTACACCAATGCCAGGAGTCCTCAACAACAGAAGTATCTAGATATTAAACACAGAACGGGTTAAGATACATTACACTAAATGAAATTCACTAGTGAAACAGCAAGATTCACCAGTATGAGCAAGAATGCAATGAAAGGTAAAATGGCCAGTTACAGAATAAATAATCAGTGTAGGAACGTAACTAAAAGGTTTTGGGCAATTCATGACCCGACTGCTTTACAGAAGCAGGGTCAGCCTGGGGAATTATTGTCTTAACTGCATGAGAAAGTGAATAACAAAGGAGTAATGAGTAAAAAAAAGAGGGGGGAGATGAAGTGGATTACCCAAAACGCCATTGCATTTCAGACACAAATGCAAGATCTAAATGTCTGAAGGACAACTGCTACAAGTTTAACACACTGTGACCTACAAAAAAAATGCAGAATGGCAAAGTACAAAGATTTCAAATGGAGCAATGCCTGAGGAAGACAGAGTACACTGTCACAAAGGAAGGAAAGAGTATTTCTAGATCTCTTAAAGGCCTTTGACATGGTATCTCATGAGATACTACTCTCTACTCTCCACAACCTCTCCTTCCTACAATCAGCCTGAAACTGGTTCCACAGCTATCTACACGGACATCAGCAATAAGTAATCTGGGACGATAATATATCACCTCCCAGTTACTCCTGGAGTTCCCCAAGGGTCTATCCTTGTCCCTCTGCTATTCTCACTTTTCACTAACAACCTACATACTGCCACCACACAAGCATCTCTTATACAGTGCTCAGATGACTCTACTCATCTGCTCTGCCCCCACTCTACCAGAACTACAACAAATCACACAGGAGTCATTCTCTTCTGTAGAAAGCTGGCTATCCAATGCTCAGCTCCTACTCAACCCAAGTAAGACAAAACTTCTCTTGTTCCAACCTTCCAAAGCCACCCAAAACACCTCCCCCACTTCAACATTCTTGCCAAAGACAATACCATCATCTCTCCATCAGAACACACAAAATTACTCGGTGTGGAAATAGGCAACAAACTTAGATTTCACACCCACATATCTTTCGCAATAAAAAAAGTTCACAAGAAACTTGGTGCATTATATCGAAGATGCCAATTCCTAACCAAGGCGGCTAGAATCTCCGTAGCCAATTCCCAGCTAATCTCCACCCTACTCTATGCATCCCCTATACTTACCAACCCTAAACAGACAGACCTACATAAGCTGGATGCTTGTTACAACAAAATTGCTAAATTTGTCACTGGAACCTCCTACCACAGCCATCATTGTATCTCCCTTAAAGAACTAAGCTGGCTAGAACTCCCACAACTCCTTCACTTTAATCAACTCACCCTCACTCATAAACTTATTAACCACCCCCTTAACATCCCTTCCCTTCAAACTGTTCTCCAACCCTATCACTCCACTAGGCCCCTAAGATCAAGCAACAAAAATCAACTCACTGTTATCAAACCCAAAAACTCAGGAGGAGAAGCCATATTTTCATGTACCATATCTAAACTTTGGAACAATCTTCCACCCTCTATAACTACT
This sequence comes from Protopterus annectens, assembly GCF_019279795.1. Taxonomy (NCBI): domain Eukaryota; kingdom Metazoa; phylum Chordata; order Ceratodontiformes; family Protopteridae; genus Protopterus; species Protopterus annectens. The sequence goes on from NC_056731.1 coordinate 1,765,343,615, forward strand.
CTACCTTCCAGCAGCCTTTTCAAGACTATGCTCAAATTCCACTTAAATTTGCACTGGCTTTGTCCTTGTTCTAATCCAGACTAACATCCGCACCCTTACCCCCCAGACTCTTAACCCAACTATACTACCGCCACTACTAACCACAGTCAGAAACAGCTAGTTGTCTTTACATACTTTAACATCTTGTCTGACAACTTTGTTACTAAAATTATAAACAAGAAACTATCTTAACTTGCAACATTTACTGTATATACGGTTGATAATCAATATCTTGTTATTATATTAAAGCCAACAACCTGCAATGTTGTCTACTATTGCTGCAACTTTGTATCTCTATTTATCATGTACATGACGTGGAGCTTTTCTCCCTGGGCATCCGCTGAAAAAGGACCTGTGTCCAGTCGGAATTTCCCGGTAAACAAATGTAAATAAATAAATATGGATGGAACTATCTACAAAAGGAGAGAAGCAGAGACATTCACAAATGGGAAGCTATGCAACAAAAGATCAGAAGGCAGCTGACAGATGTTTAACCTAAAACTTCTGAAAGACATTGGGTAGATAACTCATCGAAAATATTATTAAAGTAATAGCAGTAGCACAAGAGCTATGCCACAGACTTGCTAGAATAAAGGCAGAGCAGATATTGGGCATGGCCAAACTATATTAACCAGAGAAAATGAAATGATTAAAAGTACATCATTCTCCCCGAGTTTATCAGACAGACGAGAAGGCATAGAAACTTAATAATAAAACAAGGTTTAGTCAGAAGTAAAGATTCTACTACTGGAGACTGTCCTCAATCAAAATAAAAATTTCTACAGAAGGTAGCCTTGCTTAGATAACAGAGAAGCAAGAAAGAGTCTTCTGCTGGCTGGACACTAAGCCTACTAAACTACCCCTCGATAGCGACAGTATAGGAGGAAATGGAAAGAATCAGACAGGTATGACCTAAATTACTCTGCCAAAACGGAATATAAAAAAATAGTACAAAGATACTATGAATGGTTTCTAATGATTAGATGTTGTAAGTACCAAAATGCACTACACTGCAGAGTCCAAACCCTTTCGCAAAAAAGGGAACAAATTGCTAAGGATACAACAGCATCTGACCTAAGCATCTTAGCACCAGGACCACAGCAAATGAATCTGTAGGAAGAGTGTGGAGTAAAAATCCCATCATACAAATTCTATGGGTATTGTTCCTATACTGCTTTGTGCCTGCAATTTTTGGAGTATGGGTGGTAGAAGATGGACTTAGTTGTGGGGAGAAGGGAAATGCCATTTAGGGGGGATGCTCTTTCCAGTCATGGCATAACCCTTTTTTATAATAGAAAGCACCAGTGATCTACTGTGACATTCTCCCAGCTTGAGAATGGCTGAGTAAGCCTTTTAGAGAGGGGCAGAGCAGGACTGAGGAGTTGGGAGATGTTGATTTGTAGATAGCCATAGTGATTTTTTCCCAAAGGGAGGCCTCCCAGAAGTGGGATCCCTCTATGCTTTTTCTGGTATTTTCTGGGAGCCTTCTTGTGTTTATGAACAGTTCTAGAATCCCGTCTAACAAAAGTGGGCTTGGCTGGGCAACTCCTCTGGTATCTAGGCACAGAGATTAACAGAGTCTGTCACTGTTTTGCTTTGCTCTTGCATGGCTTTAAATAAGTTGGCAGCTTGTGGACTAAACAAAAGGTTCTTGTCTAAACAGAATCAGTAAGTTTGGCTTTGAAATCTTCTGACATGGTTTGACTGCGCAACCATGCATAACTGTGAATGACAGAGCCATTAGGAACTGCACTAGAAAAGGCCTCTACAGCATCATAACTACATTGTACACTGTGTTTTCTGCCTGAGTAACTTGATTAAGGACAACATTTATTGTGAGGAATCTGCCCCTGTGGATTCACCACTACCTTGTTTAAAGAACTGAGTATGGATAACAGGAACTTGGTCACTGGGGTTTGAGAAGTGATAGTCCTGAATGCCAGACTATTGGAGGTATAAACCTTTTTTCCCCACTTATCCATAGCCCTGCTACATTTGTCTGAAGGGAGGGAATTGACTTAGGAAGAAGTTTTGAAGTTTTATCAGAAAAGAGAGATACTGCAGAGGGGCATACCACAGGATTCATGTACAAGAACTTGGGTTCATCGGAAAGTTTATAAAATCTGTCTTGTCTTTTGGGGGCATGAGGATGTGAATCAGGGCTAGTTGAGTAAGACAGAAAAGCATTCAAGAAAGCCACCAGGGCTAGAGGGACAGGAGAAGCAGCTGAAGTGCCCATTTCCAGGAGTTTTTAGTATCTTTTCTTTTTATATGACGTCTATAATCTGTTTAGACTCCAGCTTCAAATAAAGCTTCTTCAACAGGACAGTCAGAGGAAACAGAGTCTTCATCATTAGAAGGCATTTGGTCAGAGAAGAGCATTTGAGAGCAGTATGCCAGAGAATGATCAGGGTCACAAGAATCTTCCTCTTCAAAAGAAGATGAATCCACAGTAATTTGTTGAGGTCTGAGATGAAGAAGTTGGGCAGAAAATGGAGGAGGTTACAGGGTCATAATGACCTTGAGCAGGACTTGAGAAAAATCCATCCATTCCTTCTCCCTAGACAGGGGAGGAGAAGAGACCTGTCAGTTCTTCTTTGGTGTGGCATCCACCTGAACCAAGCAGAGTGGTTCAGACATCAGATGTACCTTCATTAATTTACTGGGGATCTCTTCCCTAACTGAAATCTGTGTGATGCATCATGGGCCCCCTAAAATGATGATCCACTGTTCACCTTTTTCTGTGGGAGTAGTTTCCTCAATCGTAAGCTCTCTGAGGCCATACATGCCTCTGGCAGGGTCTTGGTAGAGTGTATCAGAGGTGCAGTCAGATGTACCATGGGTTTTGGAACTTCAGTGACTACTTCATTATAAGAAAAGGTATGAGTATTCAGCCTAGGCCTTTTGAGTTTGTTCTTGAGCGGTCTGGAGAAGTGGGATCCACCATCTTGCAGTGAGCCAAACACTTCAAACGGCGAGTCTCAAAGTGTTGAGCAAATCCAGACAGGATCCCAAAGGTTTCGGCACAAAAGATTGACAGGTGGAACACACCTTGTAGTTGTATTCCCCATCTAGGCAGAAGAGACACTGGGTATGTTGATCTTTGTATGGGATTTATTTACTGCACTTGCACTTACCCCTCCTTATTGACATCTAATATGGATATAGCACAGTTATTTAAATAAGTAAGTAAGGCTCCCCAAAGGGGCACTTATTTGTTTTAGTGAAGCTATGGTACCAATGGCCAAATGATGATCAGTCTAATGAATACGCGACCTGCATTCCAGCTGGTGGTGAGATAGTGGATCTGCATCTTCTTTCTGGCTGTAGAGAACTCAGCACAGCTCCTCATGGTATCCAGCAGAGTTCCTAGAGCAGCAGAGACCAGAAAAGACAAACTTTCCAGATTCTAAGTATTTTTTTCTGCATTTTCGACTTTTTGTGCCTTTCGACGACTATTTCTGCCTATTTTATTCAGTTATTACCTGTTTTTACTGTTTTTAATAGCTTGAATTGCTTGTTGCACTTCCTAGTTTAAGTTTTGCTTAAAAGTTAAACAACAGGCTAATACACTCAAGTGTACTAGCTTTTGATAGAAAACACAGCATTTATTGTATTTTCTGTTCTATCTGTTAAAAAAAACTTGAAAAAAACCCAAAAAAAATACTCGTTTTCCATACTTTCCTAATAGTTTGTTCCAGTGATCAGATTTTGCTGATCCCTGGGCTTTGTCTTGGTTCCTGTACTTCTCCATTTTCCTTGTTTGGTCAGGGAAAAGTTTCTTTACTCACCAGTGAGAGTGGGGAGTAGTGAACTGCCTGTTTGTCCTCAAAGGAGTGGTTTAAGGCAGTAACTTGTAGTTTATTGGCCATTTTGGGTCATTTCCTGTCTTTTCCAGCCCCCTGCTATAAAGCACGCGAGCACACAAGAGCAGCGGTTAATCAAGGTTAAACTATTCCTAAAGTCCACTCTTCAAATTTTCCCTTAGAACAGCTTTCCTTGAACTGTACTGCTGATCAAACTAGCGTATCCTATATCTAAAAAGCTCAGCTCTACTTGATTCCTAAGTAGACTATTCTCTATCTGTAAAGCCTAGCACTTGCTCCTAAAGTACTTTTTACTTTGATATAGCACTTTTATTATACATAGTACCCCACCAGCCTAAAACCCCTTTTTCGATCACCCACATCCCCCGAAGTCCTTTTAAAGTTTTTGTCTATTCCTTCTAGCATGTCGAGGGATCAGTTGCTAGTGTCCTCTCCTGATCAGCTGGTGAATCTGGGCATCTTGAGGCAATGTTACAATTGCCTCATGTACACAGAAAACCCTCTCCTTCTCCCACAAAACACAAATACATGCGAGATGCAACTATATAGCCAAACTGGAGGCTGAGCTCTCTCAACATAGGACTGGCAAGACCAGACAGGAGGAGAAGGTAACCACACACACCACAAACCCAGTCTCACATAGTACTATCACAACTTCAAATCATACACAAACACACAAAGACATAAAATCTACCAAAACAGCAGAGGCCACCAAAGCAGACACCCAAACAACTGCCACCTCAGGACACAACACATGCAACACATAGACCACATAGTCAGTGTGCCAAACAGTCACAGCCCTTAAGGCCAAACACAATGCCAGACACACTCGTTATTGGGGACTCCATAGTCAGACACACTGACGTCCCACTCACCAGACTGAGTAAGGAGAAGGTCACAGTAAGCTGCCTGAATCCGCCACATAGCACTCAGGTCTCTCAACAGCAGGTACAAGTTCAGTCATTGTCCATGCTGGTGTGAACGACCTGATCCCTGGACTACATGAAAGAGACATAGAGGAGCTCTCTGATTATGTAGCCCAGGCAGGTTTGACCTTGACCTTGAGCAGTATCCTACCTTCACCAAGAATGATGCCACAATACAGAGACAAGATGATCAGCTTTAATAATTGGCTTAAACTCTGGTGTCATTCAAAGGGATCAATGTCTGTCTGCCTGGGATGACATGCTGGACAAGCCACGCTGCCTCGCAGGATGGCTTACACCTGTCACCCTGGGCTTCCAGATATTGGCCCACCCCATAGTGCCTTTTTGGGCAGGGGGCTCTTGCCACATAGTGCCTTTTTAGGGCAAGGCTCAAATTCTAAACCTACCACCCTAGAACACAAAAAGGAAAAAACTAAGGGTAATGCTGCTCAATGCCAGAAGTCTCAACCTCAAGATGCACTTTCGAAGCCCTTCTCAGTATGGAGAACATCGATGTCTGTGCTGTGACTGAAACCTGGTTCAAGGCTCCTGACAGCACCCCGGCACTATCAGGTTTTACCTCATATCATGCGCCCCAAAATCCGGACAACACCAAGAAAGGGGTGTCCATATTCATCGGAGACCATCCAGGTGCAATTAACCATAGGCAACACTGCTCTGCAATTTGTAGCATGTTACAGGCCACCCTCTCAAACTCAGGAGCCCCACATAACTTTCCTGAAAACACTGGAGGGGATAAATGTATCTCCAAACACCATCATACTAGGTGATTTCAACTACCCGAATATAGAGTGGGATCACTACTAACACTCTAGCCCAAAGGTTCCTAGAGTTCATAAACTCAAATGCCATGGAACAACTAGTCACCATCCCCACAAGAGGAGAGAACATACTAGATCTCATCATCACGAACATGGGGTCACAATGTTCAACACCTCACTGGTGAGATCAGATCATAAACTAATCTCACTGGAAGTCCACATCCCGCCTCCACCCCAGATAAAAAAGACCACAGTGAAGAACTTCTCAAAGACTAGTGTGGTCTCTTTCAAGGTCCCCGAACCTGCGGAAACCATTACTCAAGCCACTGAATCACTTACAAATGCCTTCTACCAGCACCTACAGGACTGCATGGATCAGGCAATCCCAAACAAAACAAAGACTCTTTGTACCAAAGGCCAGTCTGGTGGACCCCAGCCATAAACAAGCTCTTCAACAAAAGGAGGAAGCTACTACAAGACAGAGCAAAATCCTTAAAAGGGAAGACACCCTTGATCATTATAAGTAAAAAACTAAGATCTCTTATAAAATCATCCAAGGCAAATTTTGAGAGAAAAGTCGCTAAGGACTCAAAAGACAATCATAAGGCCTTTTTTAGCTATGTTAGAAACCTGGGAGGAAACTCCCAGATATGCTCAGAATTAGTTCAAAATGATGTAAAAATCACTGAACCTACAGACATTGCCAACATACTGGCTGACAGGTTCAGTGCAAATACCAAAGGAGAGATATCTATACCAGAGGATTGTAGCCCCCAAACATCTCAAGCGCTCAGATGAGAACTGCTCTCTAAAACACAGCATCCATGGGACCAGATGGTGTTACTCAATGAGGAATTAAACCCGCAGTTAGGGCAGCTGTTTAATCTTGGCCTCACCTCAGGATACGTACCCAAGGGTGGCGCGCGGGCAACTGTGGTCCCACTTCACAAACCGACCCTGGAAATTACCGGCCCATCAGCTTGACAAGCCTGGTCTGCAAAGCTATGGAGAGGATCATAATGGAACTCATAAATAAAGACATAGGGGACTTGCAGACATTGGATCCAACCCAGTTTGGCTTTGTCAAAGGCAGATCATGCCTTTTAAACCTGGTTGACTTTTTCGAAACAGTCACCAAGGCCATTGATGAGGGCAAGGCAGTCCACACAGCCTACCTTGACCTGGCAAAGGCTTTCGACAATACCCCACTCAGGTATCATTGAAAAACTCACCAGCTTAAATGTGTCCCACAGGCCTGGGATCTACTTCTCAGAAGTACAAGCAAACACAGGAGGGTTATGGCTGACAAAGTTTGCAGATGACTGCAAACTACACAGATATCCTTCAGAAGGGTCTTACAGAAGCGGATAACTGGTGCCAGAGCCATGGCCTAAAGTTCCAAAATGCATAGTCATACCCTTCGGGAAAACAAGGTTACCCCTAGCTACCATATAAGTGGCAATCCACTAAGCACAGAAGAGGTTATCAGGGATCTGGGGACCCAGGTTGACAGTAACCTTTCGTTTGACACAAGTAGTTAGGAAGACCTTCTACACTGCCCACCTGATCATGAAGGGATTCACATCTAGATCAAGGCAGGTCCCTGTACTCACTCATCAGACCAATGACTGAGTACAATGCCCCATTCGAATGTATCTGACCTGACACCTGCAGCAATTAAGTTCCTCACCAAAAGGATAAAGGGTCTCAAAAATATGTCTTATGCTGCCCGACTGAAGGAACTCCAGCTCTATTCAGTCGCCACTGCCTGCTCAGAGGTGACCTATGCCTGACATACAAGGCCATGTCCAACCCGGAATTGATGAACATGCTTCACCTCAAAATCTAAATCCATCAGAACTTGGAGGGACAGATTCATCACCCAGACTCCCTATGCTGTGGAACAAAATCATGTGAGGCAGAGCATGTTCAAGAGAAATCTTGACCAATGGATGGGAGATCGCAGGTATAGATTACCTCAGTGTCACTGCTTGACAGAGGCACAGCAAAATAATGGGCATAGTATCCTTCGCTTATAATAAATGCCCTTGGGCAGATAGCCTAGTATGAACCTATGAACCTATGAATATGTGTACATCTGCCTATATATCCCTACATTTACGAGCTGAGGTCGCATGTCAGATGTATGACCTACAGAAGATTAAGCTTTCGTAACCCAGTCAGATGTCAGCAGTGATAGCCCACTGATTTGGAATACTGCAACAGTGATTTCAGTTAGAACATCTGGAGAGAACTGTAGGATAAGATAGTATACGCATGCTAGATTAATCGAGATCGCTCATTGGGGAAGGTGTTTTCTTTGGGGGAAGGACCGAGCTACAGGAAGGCAGGACAAGGTAATTCAGAAAATGTATTCTGTGTGATATATGCATCTGGAATTGTATGAAGGGTAAAGAGATAGTGAGGGGGATAAAAATGACAGGGGCATGGCAAACTTTAGGAGCTCTCTAACAGCAGTTAAAGACTGAAAGGAAGGAGGATACTGGTATTTTTATGGGTGCAGTGTGAGGAGCAGAAAGAGAAGGAAGTAATGAGGATGGTGTAAAAGAAAGAAGACAAGGTAAGCCGAGTGTAGGGAATGTACTGGATGGCAACAAGGAGTAGACTAAGATATGTAGAGCATGGAGTCTGGTCAGGAGGGAGGCAGATACCAAGAATTCTAGTAGATAAAAGAAATATTTCCTTCGATACCCATGCTGCCAAAGTGGTTAGAAAATCCTTCTATGTGACCCATCTGATCACAAAAGGGTTTGCATCAAGATCTAAGGATGTAATGGTGCCCCTCTACTCTTCCCTCATCAGACACATTACTGAGTGCAATGCACCAACTGGAATGTACCTGGCTAGACATCTCCAGCAGCTGGGGAGACCACAGAGGTACCTAACCAAGAGGATTACTGGCCTGAAACAGTTGCCCTATGCAGCATGATTGAAAAAGCTAAGACTGTTCTCTGTTGCATACTGCTTTCTCAGAGGCAATCTCTGTCTAATGTACAGAGCCATGTCCAACCCAGAATTGCTGAACATGCTCCATCTTAGCAAAACCAAATCTACTCGAGCAACACGCTCTAGGGATATAAATCTCAACAAAACAATGAATAGAACATGCTGGAGGAATAGATTCCCTTCGCAGAGACTTCCCTTACTACGGAACAGGGTCCCAATCTACATAAGACAGAGCCCCTCACTATCACTCTTCAAGAGGAACCTTGATGAGTGGATGGGTAACAGAAAGTTCACACCGGGGATCACACCAACAGCACTACTAGATAGGGGCCAAGGGTACTAGCTGCTAGTACAAGGTTCTAGGGAACTACTAAAGGGGCGGTGAATACCACACAACGTGGCTGGGCTAATATATGCCTTCAGGCAGATAGCCCAGTACCAACCTATGAACCTATATATGCATTGAATTGTGAGTGACTAGTTGGTGTACAGGATAAATGTAGGGTGGCTTAGTCTTATTAGAAAGTATACAGAGAATGATAATAAAAGAATAGGTACAGACTATGTGGATAAGCAGGAATAATTCAAAATATAAAATAATAATATGGAGTAATCAGTAAAGATTTATGGGTATGTGAGGTAGAGTCAGGAAATGGATAGGTTGCATGAATGTTGGTGAACAGAGAGAGAGAGACGAATGGATAAGAGATGGAGTAGTGGAAGAGGGTTTATGGAAGATGAGGCAACCAAAGGCAGGACCAGTAGAGGACATGTAGGTTAAAGTTAATGCATAATTGGTACAGAGCACCTTAGAGAACAAAAAGAAACAAACTGGTGGGAGGGGTGCAAGTAGAGGGAAACATGTCTTAGAGAGATAGACTATCTACCCATGTGGTAGCATTGTAAGAAAGTAAGAGCACACTAGAAAGCATGCAGAAGACATGTGACCATTATGTTTGTTTGGAGAAGATGAAGAGAAGTGAAAGGAAATGGAAACAGTGGACAAAAAACTATTGGAAGAATAGGTAAAACAGAAATTCTGAAGAGATGCTAGAGGGGAAGTAGAATGAGACAACAGATAGATTACAGAAAGGATAAAAAAAAAAAAAAAAGAACCGGGATGGGAGGTGTGGGGCAACAGAATACAAGAAATACAGGAGCTCGAAATGAAACACAACAGCAGTGAGTCACACTGAGATGAACAGCAATGTAGAGAGATGGTAACATTGCTCAATCAAGTAATGAGTTATGGGGATAGCTGCTGGGTGGTTAAAGTAGGGAGCTGGGTAACTAAGGAAACAGCAAATCCATCACCATTATAAGTATAAACTACATGGATAGTGCATTACTGAACAGTGTGGGGGAAGATCAGAAAAACTGGATGGGTGGGATTTAGAAAGTAGGAAATTGGGGCTGTGTTTAAAAGGTAGGGTAGTGAGAACTTCTTTAGACTTTAAAAATAAGGTGAGAACACAGTGGAGTGGTACTCTGCTAGGAAAGTTGGTGCTTGACAGTGTGCTGATATCATAGGGAACAGGCTAGCAGTGGTGTAACGGATTAGATATAATGTTTGGAATGCCAACATGCAAATGCTTGTATGTACATAAAGAATTGTTCATATCTGAAAGTAACTGTTCTTTCCAAGATAAAGGACGGAAGCTTCCTGTAGAAGGAATGAGTGTGTATTTGCTACACATTGCATTATGGACTGCACAAGTTTCTGGAGTCTTGTAAAAAAAAAAGTACTACACTTATAAGTTAAGAAATGTAAAAAGTTATATATTTTTATTAAAGTAGGCAAACTGGACAACCAGGGCCTAAAGCACAATCAGTCTTGTTACATAATGACAGGAGGTGGAGCTGGTATAACGATTAAAGTCTTTATCTCACATATACAAAATACAGGGTTTGATTCTAACCTCTAGTTATTGGCTAGGCCTATAACAGTCTGCAGACTGATAGCCTAATATTTACCTATGAACCTATGACAGAAAAAATGAGAAAGGTTGGAAAAAGAATACATAAAGGGAAAACGGTAATGTATACACAGACATGACAGTTTCTGAGTTATAAGAATTACAAATTCAACAGATCAATTAATGATGAGCATTTTGATCAAGAAACAAAATGTAAAGGCTATTCAGGACATATAGCTACACAGAGCATTTTCCTGGTGGATAATCAGACTGGAGATAAGCTTTGCAAAATGTAGATGAGCTTTGTACAGTCAAGGGCAGAGCATTCCATAGTTTGGGAAGCCAGTAAGTTAAGGCCTTTGGAGAAGCATGCCAGTGTAAGAGTAGGGCTAGCAATGTACAAGGATTAGAGACAATTTAGCATAGGCTGCAAGCTGAAGTTTTGTGCTTGAGGAAGGAACTCAGTATAGGACAGTGCTCCACATTAAGATCTTTGCAGAGATGGGACCAAGAAGTAAGGATTTATGTATGCTATGGATAAGACTTCAGCTTTAGCAAGGAAAGTACAATGGGGTTCTTATTAGACTGCATCATAACTTAGAAATTCTATTTTAGAGGACTTGAAGCCTCTTGTAGTTTGTATAAGAGCCACAACTGACCAAAGGAATGTCATGCGCCAGAACAGGGACAAACACTCCTTTTCCAGTGGTGCTACAACAGTCATGGGTTAGAATATGAGCAGTTATGTGGCACAGTCTCTGAACAACCTTAAGCTTAACTGGTATGGTGTCAGTATGGATTCTAAAAGTGAGCTACTTAAGTTGAATCATAAGTCAAGAAATGCAAAATGCTGGACAGAGCCACCTAGACATTAAGTTACACATCACGTATTAGAGACCTATGAGGGGCACTTGACACTTCTGAAGAACAAGTTTGTTTGTTTTTTTTTTGTGATATTACTATTGAAGAACCAGAAATGAACCAATCCTTCACTACTTCAAGGTGGCTAGTAAAATCTGAGCTGATATATTCTGTTGAAGCAGTCTATATTATCAAATCAGTGTAGAAAAGTACAGCTAATGCAGAAAGCATTTATAAAAAGAATGAAAAGCAGCAAGTCAACAGAGGAAACTGAAAACTTAGATTTTGGGAAAGCTTTACAGGATTTGCCAGTGTGGCTGGGTGGGGGTGGTGGAGACAAGTGAAAGGACAAATATATCATTTGAATGAAAGAAGGGACTGACCTTCTTGGACTTTGAATGACTGTTCACTAAGATAACTGTTTATTCAGTTAACAGCAATGGGGGCAATTTTGTGGAATTAATTCTTGATGAAGGGTGATGGACATTGTGAAAAGCTCTTGTAAGGTAAATAAAAACTATTCTGGTAAGTTTGTCATCGTCTACACCATTAAATATGTGGTCAGTGAGGCATAAGTTGGCTTTTAATGTATTAATGTCCTTTCTGAAGCCTTGTTACGTAGGTTTAAGAGGTTGAATGTATTTTGTAATGACTTGCTCCACTAGGGAAAATAGACTTATGGAACAGAAGGAAGAGAAAGTACAATTGTGGAAGTAAACTTGTTTATAACAATAGATGTTTGAACAGATCACTGTTACAGTAGCTCAAGCTACATGGAACTTCCTACCAAGGATCAGACCAGCTGGCTAAGTTCCAAAGCTTTAAGGCACCTTACACGGGGACAGCAATATAAAGTCAGAGGCTAGGATGCCAAAACTTTACAGCCTTCTTGCCTCAGAAGAGGGAGGCCAGACCCCCGACAGACAGGAATACAAAGAATAACAACCCCCCCCCCCCGGCATTAAACAGTAAAAAAGAGGGGATGAAATCCCTGAAAATGGAGGAAGGAAATCCAACTTCCAGTTGTAGCCTTTCTGAATGATTCTCAGAATCCAAGAGTTTGAAATTATACGGTGTCACAGAGGAAATTGAAAACCTAGACTTTGGGGAAACATTTACAGGAATGCGGGGGGGGGGGAGGATCCTACTTTCTTCTGTGAACCTCAGTGCGATCGCTTTTTAAAATTTTGTTTGCTTGTGCCTTGCAGGGAAAACTTATTCTGTTTTCCAAAAAATTAACCTGAACTGGAAAAGTTACTATTACATTCTGGCAAGGAGGGTTGACCCCCTGAATTAACTTTTCCCCTTCATCAAACCCAAGGAACGCAACAGATGATGGAGAAAATAACACTTGTTTATCCAGGAAAGTATTCAGAATCTCAGTTTTGACATACTCTAGTAAATTCCGAGAATGTAATCATGCAAATCATCTTTTCAAAGACCCAGTGGCAGCTGCTATACAAAGAGTGCTAACAGTATCATAATCACATTTTAGACAATGGTTGCTTAACTGAGACACAGAGGATGCTTATGAATTTAGAGATGCCTTAGTTTCTGAAGAAGGGATGTCAGCCAGCAGAAACTTAGACATGCAAACCTCACAACTCACTGTTCTGAAGGCCATGGTGAATATTTATTTATTTGTCTTTGTTTACCGGAAAAGTCCGACAAGGTAATACCCATTTTCAGTGGAGGCCCGGGGAGAAAAGCTCCATTTCCTACATTACATTATACTAATTTCCAGTCAAACACAGAGTAGTTACATTTCTATTTACATGTATACACAAACAACAGTTACATTTTTATTTCTACACAAACAATAGGTACATTTACACATATAGATTCTAAGATTTTATACAGGTGGAATTTACTAAAGAGAAAGCACACATGCAGCTTAGTAGACTGTACAGGCAGCAGTTACGTATAAAAATTTTGTCATTTGAGTAAGAGGTTGAGAATATTATTGTTAAGGATAGTATTTGGATAGTAGTAATACTGTACAGTGTAAAGGTTTTAACCCTGTGATGAGCATGTACAGGACCAGGATTGGTTAAGATGGCGTGTAAGCAGTGGATTAAGAACTGCTGAAAGAAGTATAAACATTCTTTCCAAACGAAAGGCTGTTCCCAACTTTTCAGAAGAAACAGGGCTAGTTACCATAACGAGTTTGGCAGAAGCTTATTTTGGCAAGAGAACTAACTGCAGGATCTGACCTTGGATTAGAAAAAGGAATTTGTGGGTCTGGGACACACACATAAATCATATATATATATATATATATATATATATATATATATATATATATATATATATATATATATATATATATATATATATATATATATATATATGTATCTGTCAGGCAAATTGCTGTCTAGAAAGAAAGCTTGGTAACACAGGAGGAACATATGTAAGATGACAACTATCTGTGACAAATCCTAATACTTTTGCTGGGATTCTGCTATTTCTTTTCATTTTCACTGAAACAAATCCTTCATTCTGGCAAAAAGTGTCAGAAAAAGACAACTCTGCAGGAAGGGAATCTACTCAGAATCAGATGCCCCACTCTGTGGAATAGGAACTTGAGAAATGCAACCTAAGTCTAAATCACGTTCCTCAGACTGGAAATCAGAATCTGAGAGAGAGAGAGAAAAATCTTTTCCTTTGTAAATGGTGAGAAGATTCAGTATGTTAAGACTGAAAGGCTTTAAAAAGAACTTTAGCACCACGCAGCCAATTATTTTTATTGGTTTTAGGAGAAGATAAATGTCTAACCAAGGTTTATTTTTCCTAGGGTATCCCTCTGAAAGATAGTGGCAAGAAGGACTGTCCCTGGGAAAATTAAGTTTTGCATTTTGGTTTAGCAAAGGATCATCACCTGGTCCCTTTCCCAATGCATGTAATAGTGGTTCTCCCTTAAACAACAACAGCAGATGAACAGATGCTAAGGACATGCCTGCCTTCTGGTCCTTAGTGGCTTCTTGAGGAGCAGTACCAGAAGGACATAATGAAAGAGATGAGCAGTCCAATGAACAACAGATAGACACAGAGAAGGTGAAGGGAAAGCCAACGTTAAGACAGAAGCCATCCAGATAACTTTTCCCTTCTTGCAGCTCAGTGAGGGAACTTATCAAACTACTATGACTCAGGTTCATGTCCTTGTTAGATAAAGGTGTGTGTGTTCTTTAAAGAGCATGTCTTACTTCCTGACAGAAACGTTAAGTTCTGAGGTAAAATAAAATTCTTTAGTGCTAATCACCAAACAGCCTTGCCCCAGTCTCTTAACACTTTGACAGAAAGTAACAGTTTTCATCACAAAAAATAAATAAATACATTATAAGGGCATACTCACAGGGACCCAGGATAATCTGTCTACTGAAAACGGTGACTGATAAGTGGGTAGCAGAGCTTAGGGGAGTTGGTGAAATAATCTGACTGGAATAATAAATCTTGAGGTAAAAAAACTTTTAATGAGAATCTCTCAAAACCGCAAGTCTTAGTCCCTAGTCACACATTTTGACAAAAAATTAAAAGTTATGTACTTACCATAATTAAGCATCTGTGCTGTCCATTCTCATTCTTCCTCAACGTCGGCTGTATATTCCAGACTTCAGACCAAGCTCTCCAGCTCATCCCTCTACCCATAATGCCCTATTGCATCTCCCACTGCCTCAGATCAAGTTTGTTGCTGTACATCCCTATAGTTAGAGACAGGTATAGCTTAATAGAGAAATGCAGGGCTCAAACCCAAAACTGTAGGTTCCAAATACAGTCTAACAGGTCTCTATAAAAACGGATGGGGAATGGATGGAAAGGAATTTGAGGAAGAATGAAAATAGACAACATAGATGCTTAGTTATGGGTGAAGTACATAACTTTTAAATCTGATGTTCTTTTCACTGTTCATCAACGTACAGGACAGAGTCCCCAGCTACACTGAACCTGGGTGGCCTTCATGGAAGAATATTCTGGAGAACCACCAAACCAAAGGCAGGCTCTGTTTCCAGAAATAATATAGCAATAACCCATGCCTGGGTGTGGGTAATGCTAAATTTACCCACGGTTGGCGTGGTAAGCTAACCGTGGGTAAATTTAGCATTACCCACACCCAGAAGTGGGTTATTGCTATTATACCATGACATTATTTAAGAAAAGAAACTGTTACTTTTCTTAAATAATGGCATAGTATAATGCCTGTTTACTGCCCTTCCGCAGATGTCTGGCATCAGCAGTTCTGATGTACCGCGCCTGCAGTACATCAGAGTTGAGCAAAAGGAGAAAGCAAGATCTCCGTTGCTTTTTATGTTTCGCTATGTTAAATGAGTTTAACATAGCGAGACAGTTTTAAAATAAGCAACGGACATCTCCGCTGCTTATTTTAAAAGTCTCGCTATGTTAAACTCATTTAACATAGCGAGACTAAAAAAGCAACGGAGATCTTGCTTTCTCCGTTTTTAAAACACTGTCGCTATGTTAAATGGGTTTAACATGAGACAGCTTTAAAATAAGCAACGGAGATCTCCGCTGCTTATTTAAAGCTCTCTATGTTAAACCCATTTAACATAGCGAGACAGTGTTTTAAAATGAGTTATACTAATGGAAAAAGTCTGGGCGACGGACCTTTTCCATTAGTATAACTCGATTACAACGCACGCTGGCCAATCAGCGTGCACGTTTTGGGGGGGGGGTCATGGTATAATATCCAATCTGCAATGAGCAACAAATGTTTGAGCATTGGATCATGTGGCTGCTGCACAAATATTACCAAAAGATGTTCTTGACCAAAAAGCAGATGATGTAGCCATGGATGTGGTTGAATGAGCCTTGAGAGGTTTAGATAATGTCATGTATTTCTGAGAATAAATCCAGGAAAAATGGACTATTATCCATTTGGCTAAATAACTATAGAGACTGGACGACACAGACATTTTGGTGAAAAAGAAAAATGTTGACCTGGTGTTCTAATTTGTTTTGTCCTGTGAAGATAAAAACATAGTTGTCTGTGCACATTCACAGAGATGCAGCATGTACTCTCCTTTATATGGAAATTTTGGAAAGGAAACTGGTAAGTACATTTATTTATTTATTTTATTTTACATTTGTTTACCAGGGAAGTCCGACTTGGAACCGAGCTCAATTTTCAGCGGAGGCTCAGGGAGAAATGTTCCAGACTCATGTCTTTGTAATGGGAGAGGAAACTGAAGCACCCATGGGAGACCCACACGTATGTAGGGAGGACATGCAAACTCTAAACAGAAGGCACTCCAGCCGAGAATTGAACCGGAGAACCGCTTGGTGTGAGGTCACAAAGCTACCACTGCGCCGCCCATGGGATGTTTAATGTCATTTTTTTAAGCCACTTTAGCTAAAAAGGAAGGGCCAGTCCCATAAGGAAACCCTGTCCTTATGAAAAATGATGTAAGGAGTTTTTGAAGAAAGAACCTGGAGTTCGGATATTCTCTTTGCAGAAGTAATGGCTACTAACAAAACTATTTTCCATGACAGGAATTTCAAATCAGATTTAGCTAAAGGTTCAAAGGAATTCTGTGTTAGAAAGCACAACTGTCAAATCCCAAGGTAGTGAGGGATTATTTATCAGAGGCCTTAGAAGAAAAAGACCTTTTAGTAAAGCTTTACATAATTTAGATGAAGCCAAGGAAAAAGGTCTGATCCCCATGTGAAAATTGGAAACTGCTGCCAGTTGAAGTTTAACTGCATAGAAACTAGCTCCTTCTTCAAAAAGAGTTGTCAAAAACTTGAGAATCGCAGAAATTGCAGCAGAGAAAGGGTCGGTTTCCTTATTTAAAGTCCAAAGGGAGAATCTTTTATATTTGCTTTTGTATACTTTTTAGGTAGATTCTTTTTGAGAAGCCAAAATAATGTCAAGTACAGGGAAAGAGAGCCAGGGCTATTACTGGAAGAAGTGAGAACATGTGATTAACCTGAAGCCCCGGATGCTGGGATGTTGTATCCTGATGGATGAGAAAGGAGATCCACAGTTGGCTGCAATATCCATGCAGGACAATGAAGGTGAGATCACAGGAAGGGGAACCATAGTTGCTATGGCCAGAAAGGGGCAATGAGGATTACTGAGCCCTTCAGCCAACTTGCCTTCGGTAAAAATTTGGGGCTCAAGGGAAGAGGAAAATAAGCATAAATGAGACCAGAGGGCCAAGCGTGTACTACAGCATCTCTCTGCGACTCCCCCTGAGGAGAGATAAAAGCAAAGTACCTGCTGCACTTGTTGTTGAGAAAACTGGTGAAAGGATCACAGCAATGCCAAAGATTATCTCCGCCAGAGATTGACTGAGATACCACTCATGAGGACAGGAATGGAGCTGCTCAGACTGTCTGCTAGCACGTTGTTTTCCCCAGAATGTGCAACACAATTAGAAAGCAGTCTGAGGAGACTGCTTATTCCCATACTCTCATGGCCTCTCTGCAAAGAGGATACGATTAAGTTCTTCCTTGCTTGCTGATGTACCACACTACAGACATGTTGCTGGTCTGAAATGCAATAGTCCCCAAGGGAAGAGCATCTTGAAATGCCTGCCACACTAATAGGATTGCTCTCATCTCTAGGACATTGATATGCAACTTGGTATCTTGGGGGGACCACATGTCTTGGACAGTTCTTCGCAAGAAATGTGAGTTCAGAAGTATCCATGCTAACTGTGGTAATCGGGGTTGGTATAACAAAAGGTCTGCCTAGATGAAGATCATCTGATTGTATCCACCACAGGATGTGTTGTTTGCAAACTGGGGTGAGCTTAACTGAAAAGGCTAGGGGTTGATACAGACTGGACCACTGTACAGCTAGAGTCCATTGGAGAACCTACATAAAGAAATGTGCCAAACAAAGTAGCACTATGGCTGCTGTCATAGACCCTACTGCTTGAAGTACTAACCTTGCCAAAGGAGATGGATGGGCAGGGAGAAGAAGAAAGTACGGTTGTGTACCTACCATAAATGTAGATGTTCGAGTGTATTCACTGTTGCAGTCATTACTCTTGGGTTATCCTGCTGGCAGGCTACCCGCAGTCAGCCTGAATTCCAAAGTCTTGGTCCGGCGTCGGTTGCTGTCGCCTCTTCCCTGACGTCAGTGCGCCAGGGGTATAAAAGATGCAGCCGAAGCAATTTTCTTCAGTTTTTCTTGCCCCAGATGTCAGGTGCCCCCAAAAGGGTAGGCTAAAATTATGCCAATAAACATGCATGCACTAAGGTAAACATTTCCTTCATCTACAAGCAAATACACCACATAGGTTGTATATAATAGAGAAGTACGGATAAGACCCAGCAAAAGAAAGGGGGATGGTGGGAGGGTAACCTGGACTACAACAGTGAATACACTCGAACATCTACATTTATGCTAGGTACACAACTGTACTATGTCCATCGTGTTTCACTGTTGCAGTCATTACTCTTGGGTTGAATCCCAAAGCTGAGGATGGGTGGCTGGGGCTAAATAGGATTAGGAGAGGCTATGAGGCCCTGCAGAACTGCAGTGGCAAAGCCTACTCTGGATTTAGAGTAGAGAGGTAAGTGGTAGTGCTTTGTAAAAGTGTGCACTGAACTCCAACTTGCAGCCTCTAAAATGTCTTTGGTTGGTACTCCTCTGCGGAAGGTTGCTGAAGTGGCTGCTGCTCTGGTTGAATGTGGCCTAATGCCCTTAGGCACTGATTTGCCATGTTGTGAATAGCAGAAATGAATGCAATGGCCTATCCATTTTGAAATTGTCTGTTTTGAGATAGCCTTTCCTTTGGATCTTGCAGCATATGCCACTAAAAGATGCTCAGTCTTTCTGAAAACTTTAGCTCTGTCCAAGTAGAAGCGTAGCTGTCTCTGTATGTCCAAAGAAAGCAGAAGTCTCTCACTCTTGTTCTGTGGGTTTGGATAAAAGGTAGGCAAGTGAATGGTTTGGTTAAGGGCCACACTGGACACCACCTTAGGCATAAATGTTGGGTTTGTCCTCAGAGAAACCCTGTCTGGATGGAAAATGATAAAAGGTTCCACAGCCATGAGTGCCTATAACTCCGAGACTCGTCTTGCAGAGGTTATAGCTAGGAGCAGAGCTGTTTTCCAGGATAAGAATTTTATATCAGCTGTTGAGGCTGGCTCAAAATGAGGCAGTGTGAGTTTTTCCAAGACATAATTGAGGTCCCATGCAGGTACTGGTGCTCTCCTTGGAGGTCTAATGTTTTTGGCCCCTCTGAGGTACTGCCTTATTAAAAACTGAGAAAAGATAGGTGGTTCCGTATTGTAATGGGCTGAAATGGCAGAGGCATGGATCTTAATTGATGAAAAGGATAGGCCTTTGTCTAGCATCTCAGTTAAGTATTGTAAAATCTGAGTAATATTTGTTATAAACATGTCAATTCCTTGCGCCTGGTTCCAAGCACAGAATCTCTTCCATTTTTCTGGATAAGATTATCTGGTACTGGGCCTCCTGGCCTCCAAAATAACATCCATCACAGCTTTGGAGAGAGGAGTGTTCTGAATTGCTACATTATCCGCCATGCTGCCAGATTTAAGGTCCTGAGCTGGCTGTGCAGGATCTGATTGTTTTGTTGGGTCAGTAGGTGAGGAATTTGAGGCAATGTCCAGGCTGGACCTTGAGACAAGTTCTTTAGGATTGGATACCAGTGCTGGCGTGGCCAGTCTGGGGCAATCAGTATCACTTTTGGCTTCTCTTGTCTGACCTTTAGGAGTACCTTGGGGAGGAGAGGCAGTGGGGGAAAGGCATATACTGTTATGTTTATCCAGCTGAAGGATAAGGCATCCACTTTCCATGCTTGCTTGTGATAAGTCCTTGTGCAGAATCTCTGTAGTTGGCAGTTGTGAGGGGAGGCAAATAGATCTCTCTGGGCATCCCCATTTCCTTGTTATCATGCTGAAGACTTGTGGATCCAGTTTCCACTCGTGGGGATCCATGAGGTTTCTGCTTAGTTCATCTGTCAGAGTATTTATCTTTCCTAGCAGGAACTGTGCTTGCAGGTGAACTTGATAAGTCAATGCTGTGTCCCACAAAGTCATGGCTCGTCTGCAGAGGGGGTAGGAATGTGTGCCTCCCTGCTTGTTTATGTACCACATGACTGTAGTATTGTCAGTCTTTATCAGTAGTTGTCCTGGATGAAGTAGATCCTTGAAAGCTGTCAGAGCATTCTGAACACCTAGCATCTCTTTTTGATTGATATGAAGATGCATCTGGCTTGCAGGCCATGTGCCCTGAATACATTTTTCTGCCATGTGGGCCCCTCAGGCATAATCTGATGCATCCGTTGTTAGTGTCTGCCTGGCTGTGGGTAAAGTGAATGTCTGTCCCTTGTTGTGGTGACAGGCCTGTGCCCACCATCAAAACTCCTGTTGCAGGCAGGGAATGAGGGTAATTAATGTTTCCAGGCTGTGGCAATGTTGAGTCCAAACACTTTTTAGATACCATTGTAGTTTCCTCATATGCAGTCTGGCATATGGAATTAGCAGAATGCAGGATGCCATGAAGCCCAAAGCCTGCAGAATTTTTCTTGCAGATAACTGGGTCTTTGTTGCCAACATTTTGAAGTAAGAAGTCAGTTGACTTTGTCTGGCATGAGATAAGCCATCTGGGCAGTTGTATTTAAGCTTGCACTCAGGAATATTATCTCTTGAGAAATACTAGTTTTGATGTATTTTTGTTTACTGTGTACCCTAGGCAAATTAGTAATCATTTTATAAACGCCAGATCCTTTAGTAGAATGTCCTTGTTCTCTGCTTGAATAAGGCAATCTTCCAAGTATGATATATTTGAATTTCTCAGTCTGCAAAATGCAGTCACTGGTGCCAGGCATTTTGTGAAGACCCTGGGTGCAGTAGATAAGTCAAAGGGCAGTACAGAGAATTGGTAGTGCATTGAGCCAGCTATGAATTTGAGATATCTTCTGCAAGATTGTCTGATTGGGACATGCAGGTATGCCTCTTTTAGGTCCAAATTCACAAGCCAAGCCTTCTTGCCCAGCATGGGCAGAAGCTGTTGCAGAGTCAACATTTTGAATTTTGGAACGTCCAGAAATGTGTTTAGAATAGACAGGTCCAGTACTGGTCTCCAGGCTTTGTCCTTTCTGGGTACCAAGACTCGAGTAAAATCCTTGTCCCTGCTCTTGCTGTGGTACTCGCTGAATGGCCCTCATGTTCATGAGGGATGAAACTTGCTTTTGTGCCTCTGCCCATTGATTGTGTTGCAGGTCTGGCAAACCTTTTGCCCTTGGCAGGGTGTGAAAGTGGAACCTGTATCCCTGAGACACTATATTCAAGACCCATTTGTCCTGGGTGATAATGTGCCAATTTTGTGAAAAAAGTGCTAGTTTTCCCCCTAAGGGGGCTGCCAAAAGATAAGTGCTTGGTGCTGGCAGAGGAAAATCATTGGGACTGTTTCCTGTATGGCTGTGATTTGTCTTCTCTGCTTTTGGAGGTAGAAGCACCCCACTGTTTAGGCCTGTATGAGCCTCGGGGCTGGGATCTGCCTTTGGGGCGTCTGTATCTGCCTCTTTGTGGCCTGTCACTGGAAAGGACCAATTCTTTGTAGGCCAGTTCCTGCTAAATCTGGGTGGCTGCACCTGTAAGAAATCCTTAATTGTCTGCATAGATGTCGCTTTGTTTCATAGTTTCATAGTATAGTACTAGGCTATCTGCCCTGGGGCATTTGTAAGCCTAGTCATAGTGATGTGGCTTTTGCCACCCCATGAAATGGTACAAAAATGTACAGATAAAATCTAGAATACTGTGCCTCTGTATAGTAGTGACACAGTGAAGGTCCCCTTATATAATAGAATTAGTTTACTGTGCCTCTGTCTTGCAGTGACACAGATGTGACCCCTGGGGTAAACTTACGATCTCCCATCCACTCATCAAGATTTCTCTTGAAGAGATTCAGTGAGGGGCTCTGCCTAATCCGAACTGGGATCCTGTTCCAAAGCATGGGAAGCCTCTGGGTTATGAATCTATCCCTCCAGCATGTCCTATTCATACTTGTGCCGAGGTTTAAGTCTTTAGCTCTCGTGGTCCTGATGGATTTGGATTTTTTGAGGTGGAGCATGTCCATCAGATCCTGATTGGACATGGCCTTGTATGTCAGGCAGAGATCACCTCTGAGCAGGCAGTATGCTACTGAATAGTGCTGAAGTTTCTTTAGTCTGGCAGAATAAGACATATGTTGGAGACCCTTGATCCTTTTGGTGAGGTACTTTTGTGGTCTCTCCAGCTGTTGCAAGTGCCGGGTGAGGTACATACCAAATGGGGCATTGTACTCAATCATGGGTCTGATGAGGGAGGAATATAGGGGTACAATGACATCCTTGGATCTGGAAGTGAAACCCTTCATGATTAGGTGTGCAAGGTAGAATGTTTTTCTAACCACTTTGGCAACGTGGGTGTCAAATGAGAGGTCGCTGTCTACTTGGGTCCCTAGGTCTCTGATTACTTTTTCCGTACTCAGTGGGTTGCTGTCTATGTGATAATTTGTGGGTACTTTGTTTTTTCCAAAAGGGATAACTATACATTTTTTGGCATTTAGTTTAAGGCCGTGACTACGGCACCAGTTGTCCGTTTCAGTGAGGCCTTTTGTAGGATGTGTGTATCTGCTGGTGTATCGACTATGGCACCTAGTTTGCAGTCATCTGCGAACTTTGTCAGCCACAGCCCTCCCATGTTTGCTTTAACATCTGAGAAATAAATGCCGAACAAGAGGGGTCCCAGGACAGATCCCTGTGGGACATCACTTGTGACTGGCTTTGAGTCTGACATTGCTCCAGCGATTTTAACTTTATGGGTTCTGTCCTTTAGCCAGTTTGCAACCCATCTAGTGACATAAGGGTTTACTTTTAAGCTGTTTCGCTTATCTATGATGCCTGAGTGGGGTATTGCGTCGAAGGCCTTAGCCAAGTCCAGGTATGCTGTATGGACTGCTTTGCCCTCATCAATGGCTCTAGTGACTGTTTCAAAAAAGTCAACCAGGTTTAAAAGGCAGGATCTGCCCTTTACAAAGCCGAACTGGGTGGGGTCAAGCATCTGTAGGTCCCCTATGTCTCTGTTTATGAATTCCATAATGATTCTTTCCATAGCTTTGCAGACCAGGCTAGTCAAGCTTATGGGGCGGTAGTTTCCAGGGTCTGTAGAGGCACCCCCCTTGTGGAGTGGGACCACTGTTGCTGTACTCCAGTGTTCAGGTACATATCCCGAAGTAAGGCTAAGGTTAAATAGCATTTTTATGTGTGGGTTTAGCTCCCCTTAGAGTTCACGTAACACGCACCCCTGGATACCGTCAGGTCCCATTGATGCTGTGTTTTTTGCTTTGTTTAGGGCGGTTCTCACTTGGACATCTAAGATGACAGGGAGATTACATTCAGCTGGGATAAGTATTTCTTCTTTTGGGGGTGAAGGAGGCGAGAAATTTGCACTGAACCTATCAGCCAGAATGTTAGCAATATCTGTGGGTTCAGTGTATTTTTTGTTGCTGTGAACCAACTCAGAGCATATCTGAGGGTTTCCGCCCAGGTTTCTAACATAGCTGAAGGCGGCTTTGTGGTTATCTTTAGTGTCCTTAGCGATTTTTCTCTCAAAGTTTGCCTTGGATGTTTTTATGAGAGAATGTAGTTTTCTGCTAATGTTGATCAGAGATGTCTTCCGTTCATGGGATTTCGCTCTGACGTGCAGTAGCTTCCTTCTTTTGTTATACAATTTGTTTATGGCTGAAGTCCACCAGACAGGACACTTACATTTCGTGGACAGGGACTTGGATTTGTTTGGGATTGCATGATCCATGCATTCTTTGAGATGTCCATAGAAAGCATTTGTGAAGGATTTAGCATTGTGGGATGTGGTATCCACTGGCACAGTGGGTTTAAAGGATACCATCTCAGTCTTAAGAAGAGTGAAGTCTGCTTTTGAGAAGTTTTTCACTGTGGTCTTTTGTGCTGGGGGTGGAGGTGGGATATGTATATCCAGGGTGATTAGTTTGTGGTCAGATCTCACTAGTGAGGGGTATACTTCTGGTGTGGAGCATTTTGTCCCCATGTTTGTGATGATCAGGTCTAGTATATTATCTCCCCTAGTGGGAGAGGTGACTAGTTGTTCCAGTGCATTTTAATTTATGAATTCCAGGAACCTTTGGGCTAGGGTATTAGGGCTAGAATAATGTACCCAATCTATGTTTGGGTAGCTGAAGTCTCCCAGTATGATTGTATTTTGTGATACATTCATATCCTCCAATGTCGTCAGGAAGGCTGAGTGGGGTTCTTGAGATTGGGAGGGTGGTCTGTAACATGCTACCAGTTGTATAGCAGTTTTGCCTATGGTTAGTTGCACCTGTATGGTCTCTGATGCTTCATGTGTTGCTACTAACCTGGAGGTGTGGGTGTCCTTTATGAATATGGACACTCCCCTCCTTTGTGATTCGCCCGGTTTTTGGGCCGAAAAGCATGATACGAGGTATAGCCTGGTAGTGCTGGAGTGCTCTCAGGAGCCTTGAACCAGGTTTCAGTTACTGCACAGACGTCGATGTTCTCCATGCTGAGGAGTGCATCAAGTGCCTGCATCTTGAGATTTAGACTTCTGGCGTTGAGCAGCATTACCCTTAGTTTTTTTCCATTTTTGTTTTCTAAGGAGGTGGGTTTGTCTTTTGAGCCTTGCCTAAAAAAGGCACTATGGGGGTGGCAAGAGCCTTAGCCAATATCCGGAAGCCCAGTGTCCTCCATTTTCTTCAACACCTCTTCTGCTTTAACACCAAACAAAGTATCATGCTGTAATGGAGCATCTAATAATTGTGATGATCAGGCAGATTCTGTCCCTTTAACCAAGCATGCCTCCTAATGACAGAACCCATAACAGCGGCCCTGCAAGAGGCCTCCAGAGAATCAAAACCACATTGCAAAGTATGCTTTCCCACTTGTTCAGTTGCATGCAATAAATCCTGCATTTCCTTGTTTTCTGCACATTCAGAATTTGTTAACATTTTCTGTTTAAGCAGGGACATTACGTATTGCTGATATTTAAGCATATGAAATTGACAATTTAAAGCCCTCACAGCCAAGGTAGCAGCATGTAAACCTTTTTCCCCCCATCTGTCCAGTGCCCTTGAATCCCTATCAGAGGGGATAGGGTTTTTTGCAGTGGAAGCCTTAACCCCTTTGGGACCCTGAGAAATAGTTTCTGGGTCAGCAGCAGGGTTTTATAAAGAAATTTATGAGAATCTGGAACCCTGCAGTATCTGTCTGGCTTAACAGGTGCAGGGGGTAAAGAGTCAGAAGACAGGCCAGACTCTGAAAATACATCATCTACAACGTCTAAAACAGGGGGGATAGCAAGAGGCCTGTGCTGAGGTAGTAAAAGAAAGTCTCTGAGCCTTTTCTTAGATTCTGAGTAGTCTTGGCTCTCCCAGTGGAAGTGCCTCATGGTATGCAGGGTTTCCCCAAAAGAATAATCCTCAGGAGAAGAGGCTGAAGGGATAGATTCTTCAGCATCAGAATCCTCATAAGGAGGAATAGAGAATTCCTGTTCAGAAGAGGAGTCAGAAGAAATGGAAACCTGATCTGAAGATTCATATTCTGGCTCTTGCCTAGGCCTCATCAGGAGGGGAATGGGAACCCCTGATCAAAGTAATTAGGTCTTCGGCCATTTTGAGCATCTGTTTTTTAGGCATGGAGGCCTGTCCATGGGCTTGCTGCACTTGTTTCTTTGTCTTTAGTGGTGCTTTAGTCTTTGCCTTTGAAGCTGCAGTCGGTTTTACATATAACTGTGTAGGCCTGAAAACACCCTCAGAAGCCGATGCCTGCTCAACGGCTCTGGACCCATCTGTGGGAATATTTTCCAAGTGTCCAATACCTCTAGTTTTCAGCGGCCGAGTCTGCTCCACATGGGAGTCGGTAACGTCCTGCGGCTCTGAGGTAGCGAGCGTCAGGGGCTGTGAAAGCGCCTCACTGAGAACTGGCGACTGGCTTAGAAGAAGCCTCCTAAGTTTTGGACCTCAGATGCCTGTCCTTTTCCTTGCATTTCTTGTGAATTGCGGTAGTTGGATGGCTATCAGACGACATTGTGTAATTAAATCTTCGGCCAAAGTAATGAAATGCAAAATCGTACCAACGCTTAATAATGCGTTGGTTAAATCTAGCACAAAACCTGCAATTTGCAACATCGTGATCAGGGCCTAAGCAAGGAACACAATAAGAATGGAAGCCCTTATAAGGTATTTGCTTCCCACAAGAAATACAATTATTAACTTTTTCTGACATCGGTCTGGAGCAAGAAAAAAGTTGCCTAAGCAAGGAATACAATAAGAATGGAAGCCCTTATAAGGTATTTGCTTCCCACAAGAAATACAATTAACTTTTTCTGACATCGGTCTGGAGCAAGAAAAAAGTTTCCCCAACGGGGTACTTAGCTTTAAATGAAGACTTTGGATCTGAAATTCGAACACGAAAATCTCAGAGTCGGCCGACCGGCACTTGCGAACTGCTTCTGCTTCGGGCACTGCGCGGCAAGAAAGCCTGAAGAAAATGGCGTGGGCTGCATCTTTTATACCCCTGGCGCACTGATGTCAGGGAAGAGGCGACAGCAACTGATGCCGGACTAAGACTTTGGAATTCAGGCCGACTGCGGGTTGCCTGCCAGCAGTATAACCCAAGACTGCAACAGTGAAACACGATGAACATCCTGTCTTCTGATATTTGAGATACAATGAGAAGGAAGAGATGCCATTTGTGTAGTTGTATCTAGAACTAAACCAATGAACTCCAGGCTCTGGAATGGTGTTAGGTTTGACTTGACATGATTTATTGTTATACCCAATGATTTGCAAAGCTGGAGCAAATAGTCCCTGGCATGAAGAACTAGATGCTTGGAGAGGGCACCGAAAAGCCAGTCATCTAGATATGGAAACACTTGGAATCCTTTCAGTCTGAAATGAGCCACTACTGCCATGCATTTGGTAAACACCCTGTGGGCTGTGGTGAGTCCAAAGAGCAGGGCTCTGAATTGGTAATGATTGGCTCCCAGCCAAAAGCATAAATGTCTTTTGGATTGCCAGTCTATTTTGATACGAGAGTATGCATCTTGAAGATCTGCAGAGCACATCCAATTTCCTTGTGCAGAAAGGGTAGGACTGACTGACATGACACTAGGAATTTTGTTCTGGGAAGTTTTTTTTTGCCTTCTATCATTGCATATGTAAACATAAGTTACGGTTCTTAAGTTGATTTAGCAATGTTATAGTATATTGTTTACATCTGACAATTAGAGATGCCCAAATTGTAAGTTGCGAAAGTGAAAATATTCCTTATGTATTTCCTTTTGGATGTTTAATGTATGTATTTATTATGGATGCATTTTTATTTCAAGTGTTTTACAAGATAGTTACTGCTTCCATAACCAGGAATTCTATTCTGGTGAATTTCTTTGCTCTTGCAATGTGTATGTTAAGATAAGTTACTGTTTCCAAGTTGATTTAATAATTTGAATGTATTTTGTTTACATCCAATGATCGGTGACGTCCAAAGAAAGCATGTTATAATATATGCGATTTTATTTTACCAATAGCTTAGAGTTTACTTACTTTTATAATGTGTATTTTAGTTAATAATGAATTATATGAAAGCAGTACTATAGAGATGTCTTTCTAGTGATCTTAAATATGCACCTTTAACAGACTTAGTTTCTTTTTTTAGGTAGGCAGTCAACTCGTTACATGAATTTTATTGCTTAATTGATTTGATGACATGTGACTGACTTAAGCTATTATGACTGGTTGTGTCTTACTTTTTAAATGTCTTGGTTTACTAGTCAGTTAATGGTCTGAAGAAGCAGAAAACTTTCCGTGAAAGTGCTTACCTGTTTTAGTCAATAAAAGCTTTTTGGATTCTTAGTGTGAATCGTTAAGTACAGCCGTGATTGGAAGAGGACTTTTATTCTTTTGAACTTTGTTGCTGCTGTAGAGACCCCCAACCTTCACTGAGTGGTGGTCGTTTAATCTTGGTATATTTTTTTCTTTTTCACTGGGGCACTTGGACATGGCAGACAACAATATCAAACTGGACTACAATCCAGTACCTAATATGGAGAAGTTACAGCATATATTGAAAGTAGATTTCAATCCGTTGTTCACTGCAACATATGCGCTTGATGGTCATGAAACCTTTCAGCGAGATAAGGCAGTAAGTGAATCCTTTATTATACAACTGAGGAAGCTTGAGAATGACTTATTTCATTGAAGCATGTATTCAGCACAAGGTTATCCCCAGAGGCACGAGATTTCTGAAGATCCTGAGTTGTTGAAAATGTGGTAAACTTTGAATATACAACTGGGTTTTGGTTATTTAACATTGCTTATTGACTTTTTCTTCCTATGGAACTTTACCTAGCGGCAGAGATTAAAAACTTACAAGATTTACTCAATACGTTTCTGTCTGAATCATGTCAGGCTAAGTTTAATGAAGCTTTATGTAATGTGACCCTGTATGAGTAAAAACTTTACAGTACTAAGCTGAAGAAGTTACAATGTAGTTTGAATGATTTTAAACAGAGCCATGTCTTTTCTTGGCCCCGACAGCATACACAAGATAGAATGGCAAGATCAGATGAGGATGTAGTTAACAGAAGCAATGATGCGATTGAGAACAATGCTACTTTGATAGGCAATGCTGCTACAAGAGCTAGGTCTGTTGACAACAGTCCTAACAAACATTCTACTATCTCTGCTGTGAACAATGATGCCCCTACAACCAGCACAGCTCACATCTCTAGTACCACAGAATCTAGCATCCCCCCTTTTTCGCTCACTTCCCGTTTACCAATAATGATGGACTCCAGAGAGAACCATTCGTGCAGCTGAGTGAGAAGGGGGCATGCACATCTGAACGATGTCAGCACAAAACGAACAAGGAGCAGACAGTAAATAACCTTGTTTTTAATATCTCTTCATATTCCCTCACTATCAGCTTTTTCTGCTGAACAAAGGATTTTCCTATATTCTCTCACAAGCTTCAGATCTCGCAGATGTTCTATTCGATTTAAGACTTTTTGCACGCAATATACCTTTGTCGCAGATGAATACTGATCAGCAACATGTTTACACTATGTTTAAGAAACCCAGTACTTTTACTCCAAATATCCACCCTTTGGTAGAAGCTATTGTAAAACTATACGACAAAGAGATACATGATTTGTTAACTGAAAGACATAAGCACATTCATTATCACTCGATACCAGGCCAGACTAAAAACCTACACGAACTATGTACAGCTTGACATTTAGAAATACCCCCAGCTGATAAGGGTGGGGGCACTGTGGTGCTCAACAAAGATCTTTATACAGACCAGATATTGTCAAAGTTGAGTGACGAGACTACATATGTGAATATAGCCAAGTACAGAGTGGATGGCTTTATCAATATAGAGTACATTTTTTGTAATATGATCTACTGAAGAATGGATTGATCAAATCAAGAGTTCTTTGAATATTTTACTGTTGAGAATCCAGTTATTCCAATTTTGTATGGAGTCCCTAAGATACATAAAAACATTGTGGAACCCCCAGTGAGACCTATTTTAGTACAAGAACCCTTATTGATTTATGTAGAGACGACCATTAGACCTGTTTTAGATGAGATTAACACAGTTTTGAAAGACTCAAAGTTTTTTGGAAGATTTATATATGTGGGCTGAGTTGAATCTCTGCAAATATGACTACATCTTTGTGAATCTTGATGTGTCATCTTTGTTCACAGTTATTCTAAGCTATGTTGTGGTGGAATACATCAGACAGTACTTGACATCCTATACATCATTTTCCACCAATACATTTGAGTTAATATGTTTGTTACTTGAAGTTACAGTTAAAATAATGTTTTTGTATTTGGTGATAATTTATATCTACAGAAAACTGCTGTTGCGATGGGCAATACATGCGCTAACAGCTACCCTAATTTAGTGCTTGCATACTGGGAGAAAAATGTTGTTCTAGAAGGTAATGTGTATGCTCCTTCTATATGTTTCTACAGGTGTTTTCTGGATGATATATTTATCCCCTGGAAAGATGGTGAACATGACCTTAGTGCTTTCATTGATTTTCTGCATGGAATGAGTTTTCTTAAGTTTAGTTACATATCTTCCAGAGATGCTGCAGATTTTTTGGACATCTCTGTCTGCAGAAATGATCTGCATGAGCTGGTTACGTGCATGCACAAAAGACCTTGCAAGAAAAATACTCTCCTCTTGAGAAGCAGTATGCACCTAGGTCATGTTACTCACAATATTTTGAAAGGACAATTCCTTAGGAACACACGGCTACATAAAGGAGATGACGTGGTTGCAGCCTTTCAACAACTAAAGAAAGATTTTATGGATAGAGGCTACATTAAGACTGTGGCAGACAAATCTGAAGTGGAGACACTGTAGGGAAACCTTATTTCTCCAGAAAAAAAGGAGCGCAGACACATTATCCCCTTGCCTCCACGTAACTGTGCTAACAGACCTTTGTTTACATATTTCAATGATGTCAACTTAGTCTGTGATGTTTTACGGAAGAACTGGCCTAGTCTATTAGCAGATTCGAATGTCAGGAAAGTAGTTGATCTTGATATTTTAAGAACAAATTATCACTGAAAAGACAGCTGTGCTACAAGAGTTTAAGTAGTTTTGGTACACCTATTTCTGACAGGAAGGGGACTTTTAGGTGTTACAACTGCAAAGCCTGCAAATGTATCTATATTTGTTCTTCGTTGTTCATCAAATTTCTGGTACCACTATTAATCTGAATTTTTATGCTGACTGTAGGACTACAGACCTGGTTTACTTTGCTACATGTTGCGCATGCAGTGACTTCTATATATGCAAGACCAATAGGATGTTCAAAGAAAGGATTCTTGAACATTTAAATGACTTTGTGAAATGCAAAGGCACTAATGCTCTTGCTAAACATGTCATGCAGAAAGGAACAGGACATTTGTTCAAATATTTTGCTATAGAGCTTATGAGGAGTAATTTAAGGGAGCTTGATACCAGAAACAAGACTGAGAGTAGTGAAAATAAATTGATACTTTTGTTGAAAGCATATACAGAACCTGGCTTGAATGAAAAGGTCTCACTCAAACCTGCATTGAGAAAGAAACCTCTATGACATTGACTGTCTTGTTATTTTTTCTTTAGTGCTTATATGATACATTTTATTTTGATGCCACTGTAATCACTTTTGTTCATTGTGTTAGTTTTGTACAGTCTATGCTATGATAGATATAAGTGTTGTTTTTGCACATTTGTATCATTGTTTCAGTACAAAAGTTGCAATAAGGTGTTTGTATCATTGTTTCAGTACAAAAGTTGCAATAAGGTTTCCATGCACAAGGCTGTGTAAACTGCAACTTTAATGTTTCTTTATTTTGCATTGGATAGGTGTAGTCACATGCTAGTGACATCATTGATAATATTTTGAGTTAAAATAATTTTTTTTTTCACTGTAATAACGGTGTTGTGTCGGACTGATTTTTTGCTTTAGAATCATGATCTTCACATCCTGCAGGTTTGCATAAGCTCATACTTGAACGTTCTATCATCTCTTCTACGATATGCATTGTTAACAGCAAGTGGTTAGTGCAAATATGTTACTTATACTTTCTTTTACTATATAATGCTTTTGCATGTCCTGCTGAGTAGCCACAAATATTATAATCAGGAATTCTGTCTTAGGAAGCTTTTTGCGTGACCTATATTGCTTATATGTGTGTATTACTATTCTTAAGCTGGCTCTGCAGTTATATCTCATGTGTTTTTTATATTTGGCGACTTGTGACCTTTTAACTGATGTATTCCACAATATATGTGAATATTTGTGTTTTGATATATGTAACGGATGTTTCTACAGAAGTACACATCTATGACTTAGATAGGTTCCATTATTTTTAGTCACTACATTATAACAGTTGAAGGTAGGCTTTTATTTTTGTGTTTTGAAAACTATAGCCTTTAAAAAAATGTTATTCTTTATTGGCTATGTTTAGACATGCGATTGCTGCATGTATGAATGTATATGGAGCTGGCTACATCATTTATCTTGACAACTGGATTGTGTCGGACAGTTTTAGCTTGAAGAACTTTTTTGTAGGTTTATACTAATTTCAATTTAGACAATTTTTATCTGTGTCTTTGAATATGTGATTCATATTGTAAGTTGCTAACGTATATACGCTCCATATACTTTTTTACATGTTTATGTGCAACACTGTGAATACATTTTTATCTCAATAGTTTTTTGAAACAGTTATTAGAAATTTTGTTTCGGGAAGCTTTCTGTTATGCATGCAGAGACAAGTTGTTCATAAACTTTTTTAGCAATCTTAGTGCACATTGTTTACATCTGACGATCAGTGACAACCAAATTGCAAGTTTCTAATGCAATAGTTTTTTTAAGACGGTTATTAATTCTTTAACTAGGAATTTTATTCTGGGAAGTTTTTTTGCCTTCTATCATTGCATATGTAAAGATAGGTTCATAGGTAGGTACTAGGCTATCAGCCCAAGGGCCTATGTAAGCCTAGCTAACAAAGTTCCCTGGCTTAAGCCAACCCAAGAAAGTTAATTTCCTGTGCCCCTCTCAAGCAGAGCCACAGAAGTCTAAAATAAAAGTTATGGTTCTTAAGTTAATTTAGCAATTTTAGGGTATATCATTTGTCTGAAGATTAGAGACGCCCAAATTGTAAGTTGCTAAAGTGAATACGTTCCTTATGTATTTCCTTTTGGATGTTTAATGTATGAGCTTTATTATGGATGCATTCTTATTTCAACCGTTTTATAAGACAGTTACTGTTTCCGTAACCAGGAATTCTGTTCTGGGGAATTTTTTGCTCTTGCAATGTGTATGTAAAGTTAAGTTACTATTTCTAAGTTGATTTAATAATTTGAATGCATATTTTTTACAGCCGATGATCAGTGACGGCCACAGAAAGCACTTTATATTATATGCAATTTTATTTTACCAGTGGCTTACAATTTACTTACTTTTATAATACGTATTTAGTTAATAATGAATTATGTGAAAGCAGTACTATAGAGATGTCTTTCTAGTGATCTTAAATATGCACCTTTAATAGATTAAGTTGTTTATTTTTTTAGGTAGGCAGTCAACTCATTACATGAGTTTTACTGCTTAATTGATTTGATGACATGTGCCTGTTTTAAGCTACTATGATTGGCTGTGTCTTACTTTATAAATGTCTTGGTTTATTAGTTGTTAGTTAAGGGTCTAAAGATGAAATACTTTCTGTGAAAGTGCTTACCTGTTTTGGGCAATAAAAGCTTTTTGGATTCTGAGTGAATCATTTATACAGTCATGTTTGGAAGGGGTCTTTTATTCTTTTGAATTTTATTACTCTTAAAAACCCATGTATGTGTTATACTTGCCAGGCATCTGGGTGCAAAGACAAATCCACCACCGACTGCCTCCAGAGTTGGACAGTCGGTCAGCACTTCATGAGCGATGAAAAAGAATCTCTGAAGCCCTAGTTATGCAGTCCTCCTCTGCATCTAGAAAGACATCTACCATTAAAATTTCCTCCTCTGCTTCTGGAGGAATTATCACTGTACGAATCTTGGAAAGGTTCCTGAGATTTCTGGAACCACGTTTTCTTACTGCCTCTCTGATTCCTAGAAAAGTTCTTGAGGAGAAGAAAACTTGATTCCCACTGCAGAGTCTTTCCACCTTGTTCACTGCTGGAAAACATATCTTTTACTGATGGCCCAGACAAGGAAGTGCCATCAAGTGGGACATTAGTAAAGGACGTCTTAAAAGGTTCCAGTAAGTCACACAGCTGCATCCAGGCATGCCTTCTTATGGCAATGCCTGAACCGGCTGCTTGTATGGTACCTTCAGCTGTGTGAGAGATCAACCTCAAAGCCTTTGATATGGATAAGAAAGTGGCCAGTTGCGAGGATGTTCTTCTGAAGTGCTTAGAGTATATGAAAGCTCTTTGGTCAAATCTTTCTGAAACCTAGTAAAGTGTGCCTGATAGTTTACTGACCTCAGGGCAAAGGTTGTGAAGGCAAAGACCAACTTTCCAAATCTGTCCAATGCTCTATACTCCCTGTTTGGCAGATGGACAGAAGAGCTCTCTTCTGCTAGATCTTTCTTGGTAGCTGCTGCCACCACCATAACATTGAATGGGACTCCTTTGCTCCAGTGTGGTCTATCTGCTGGTGGGGCTTAAAATTTGTTAGGGCTTTTTGGGAATGGGTTTGATGGTATCCAATTCCTTCCAAGCTCAGCAGGAAATGAAATCAATAAGCTCATCCACAGGGGGGGGGGGGGAGATAACCCAAGACATAGATGGGCCAGAAACAAAGCTTCTTCTGGTAAGAGGTTTTGGGAAGACCAGCCACTTTTTGTTTTAGGATCTGTAAAATATCTCCAAAGGAGAGGTCATCTGGTGATGACTTGGGGGACCCTTCTCCATCAAAATCAGTATCCTCTATGAGAAACTCTATAGGGTAGTTAATGCGTCTCCATTTGCATGTTCTCTTCTGGCACACCTCCTCAGTGGGGTGTTCATGTGAGGTGTCAGAAGCAAGAGGAAGTTACTCAACTGGAACCGGCTGTCCCTGTGGAATATGCCCGATCAACTCAATCTCAGAGCCAATGCAAAAAAAGGGGTAGGATCTGAAATATGAGGGGGCACTTCTTCAACCTGCCTTCTCAGAGGTGAAAATTCAGATGAAAGTAGGTCTCGACCACCCTTAGACCTGTGCCTTGGGGGTGGAACCAGATCTGAACTGTCCAGTGCCGGGGCTCCAAGGAGAAGGGATGGAGCCAACAAAATTGAAGCCAAACCTACCTCCTCAAATCCAACAACGACCCTTTGTCTCCAAGACCTGTTGTAATCCAAGGGTATCTGAGCAGAACTAGCCAAAGTATAGTCGGAGTGGTGGGAGAAGCCCTCCTCTTATCCAACACTGGACCTCTCATGAACTCTGGATCCTGGGACTCCAAAAACACTTTGTGGATTGGAGGAGGAGATGAAATGATTTTTGATGTGGTAGACATCTCTACGAATCCAACAGGGGATAGAGCTGAGCTTTGAGAAATTTTTGCATCATCCTATCCACATCCGGTTCTGGAGGACCTGGAGGGAGTAGTGGATGGGAGTCTTGAATGCTTTTTTGGAGTCTGAAGCAACTGAGAAGGCAAGGTGGGTGAAACTGGTTTAATGGTAAATTCTGGAGTTGAGCTCCTATAGTGGTACCCAGCTTGGGATTCAAAGACCTAGGATCCAAAAGTGGTACAGTAGGACTTATGGTAATGACAGGAGGAGTCTAAACCTTAGGATGTGATGGCGGTGAATCCAACTGTCAAGTCTTTGGCTCCAATAGTGTTGGATACAAAGTTTTTCTAGTCTTCAAACGAGTCTCCTACTATGATCTGTGGACTTTGGAGGGAAGCATTTCCTGTGCTCAAGAGGACCAGACTTACTAGTTTTGGATGGGGGGGGGGGGGGTTGAGCCCCTAAAGAAGATATAGAAGGAAGAATTCCCTGTAGAAAAAGTTTATTACATCTATCTGCCAGGGTTCTTGGGTGTGGTCTATCTGCTGGTGGGGCTTAAAATTTGTTGGGGCTTTTTGGGAATGGGTTTGATGGTATCCAATTCCTTCCAAGCTCAGCAGGAAATCAAACCAATAAGCTCATCCACTGGGGGGGGGGGGTAACCCAAGACATAGATGGGCCAGAAAGTACAGTTTTGTACCTACCATAAATGTAGATGTCCGAACAGGATAGCATCTGCAGTCCTTACAAGTGGGTTGTCCTGTCGTCAGGCAGCCCTTCGGTCGGCCGGATTCCAAAGTCTGGGTCTGGCTTCGGCTAGTGTCGCACTCACCCGACGTCATCTCTGCTGGTCTTCGGGTATAAAGGCATCAGCCGACGCCATTTTCCTCAGTGTTCCTTGCCCCAGATGCCAGTTGCCCTCTTGTAAAGCTAAATTTTGGGAAATGCCAATGTTTCCAAAAGGTAGAAGGCAAATACAAAAATAAACATGTATGCACATATATACAAACAAATACACCATAAGAAATCCCCCCCTAGCTAGCTATAAGGAGGGCAAATACCCTAGGAGTACCACAGAGGGGAAGGAGGGTGGGTAATCCTGACTGCAGATGCTATCCTGTTCGGACATCTACATTTATGGTAGGTACAAAACTGTACTATGTCCTTCAAGGATGCATCTGCAGTCCTTACAAATGGGTAGAATACCATAGCCAAACTAGGGGAGGAGGTAGAAGAATTATGGTGTAGTTAGGATCCCTTGTAGGACAGCAGTGGCGAACCCTGCTCAGGATCTGGAGTATAGAGGTAAGTTATAATGCTTGGCAAATGTATGCACGGAGGTCCAAGTAGCCTCAATAATGTCCTTGGTAGCCACTCCTCGTAAGAATGCTGTGGTAGTGGCAGTAGCCCTTGTAGAGTGAGGCCTTATGTTCTGTGGAATTTGCTTTCCATGGTAGGAGTAACAGAATCTTATGCAATTTCCTATCCACTTGGAGATTGTTTGTTTGGAAATTGCTTTTCCTTCCCTTCCTGCTGCGTAGGCTACTAAAAGCTGGTCTGTTTTCCTATTGGCCTTAGTTCTGTCCAGGTAGTAGCGTAACTGTCTATGTACATCCAAGGTATGCAGGAGTCTTTCTCCCCTGTTCTGTGGATTGGGAAAGAAGGTAGGTAGGTGGATCGCTTGGTTTAGAGACACTCTGGATATCACCTTAGGCATGAATGTAGGGTTAGTTCTCATGGATACTCTATCTTGATGGAAGATTAGGAAGGGTTGTACTGCCATTAAAGCCTGTAGTTCTGAAACCCTTCTTTCTGAAGTAATTGCCAGTAGGAAAGCAGTTTTCCAGGATAGGTGTTGGAGTTCTGCTGTTGCTGCTGGTTCGAATGGAGGGAGTGTCAGTTTTTCTAGCACAAAGTTCAAGTCCCATGCTGGTAATGGTGCTTTCCTAGGAGGTTTTACATTCTTAATTCCTCTCAGGAACTGTCTGAGTAGAGGGTGAGAAAACAGGGAATCAAAGCTGTATTCTGCAGAAATAGCTGATGCATGTATCTTGATGGAGGAGTAGGACAGGCCTGCATGGAGAAGCTCTGCCAAATACTCCAGGATGTTGGCAATATCTACCTTTGACACATCTTTCCCTCTTTCAGTACTCCAAATGACAAATCTTTTCCATTTTCCTGCATAGT
The DNA here is from genome assembly GCF_019279795.1 of Protopterus annectens. Classification (NCBI taxonomy): domain Eukaryota; kingdom Metazoa; phylum Chordata; order Ceratodontiformes; family Protopteridae; genus Protopterus; species Protopterus annectens. The sequence continues at coordinate 1,765,381,166 of NC_056731.1, forward strand.
TCCTTCTTGTTGAAGGTCTGCGGGCCTCAAGGATGATGTCTTAAACCCTTTGAGATAAGTCTGGGTTAGTTGCTGTCATGCAATGTTCCAGGCAGTTAGTTGCAGAGTTTTCAGGTTGGGATGCAAGATGTTGTAGTTGCTCTGAGTTAACAGCAAGGGGATCAGGGGAAGTGTCCACATTTCCCCCCGTGAGATGGTCCTCAATAATGGATACCAATGTTGCCTTGGCCAATTTGGGGCTATCAGAATTATCCTTGGACGTTCCTCTGATTTTCAGTAGTACCTTGTGCATCAAAGGAAGAGGTGGGAATGCATATGCTGTCAGGCCTTTCCAACTGAAGGATAGAGAGTCCACCTTCCAAGCAAGTGGGTGGTATATCCTTGTGCAGAATTTCTTGAGCTGGTGATTGAGCGGTGATGCGAATAGGTCTATTTGTGGCATCCCCCATTTCTTTGTGATGGTCTTGAAGATGTCCGGGTGTAGCATCCATTTGTGAGCATCCAAGGTAGTTCTGCTTAACATGTCTGCTAGGATGTTTTCTTTTCCTGGTACAAATATAGCCTGTAACTGAATGTTGTAGCTCAGAGCCATGTCCCATAGGTCCAGAGTCATTCGGCATAGGGGGTATGAATGAGTGCCTCCCTGTTTGTTGATGTACCACATGACAGTGGGATTGTCTGTTCTTATCCTCAATTGGCCTTCTTTGAGGTATGGTCTGAAATTCTGGATTGCTAGTTTTACTGCCAGCATTTCTTTTTGATTTATGTGCAGGTGTAGCTGATCTGGAGTCCATAAGCCTTGAATGGCATGTAAGGTTTCCCCAAAGGAAAATTCCTCTGGTGGAGAGGCAGAAGGAATAGATTCTTCCGCATCAGAATCTTCATATGTAGAATAAGGAGCCTCAGGATGGTCTGCATCATCTGAATCATCAGAAGAGTCATCTGAGGGCACTGTCTCAGGGTGTTCTGCCCTGGGTCTTTTTTCTGGAGGTTGAGAGGCCCTGTCTGGGTGAGATTGGGATCCCCTTATTAAAGAGATGAGATCCTCTGCCAGAGTAAGCATTTGGGAACTAGAGCTGGGCCTGTGAGAGGGGGGCTTAACAGGCACAGACTTAGCCAATTTGGCTGCTTTAGCCCTGGCAAAGGCCTTTATAGACATGGCTAAAGGAGGCCTAGCAGCACCACGTGCTGGAGTAGAAACATCCAAAGGGATGGTATCCGATAATTCTAGGGAACCCACATTGGTAGGTAAAACTTCAGTGGCCGATTCCACTAGAGTAGAAGGGGCCTCGGTAGTAGTCATGGATTCGGCTGAGGATTGAACGTTTCTCGGTTTCGGCCGAAACCGAGACACTCATGATTTGCTTAACCGTGGTTTCGGCGAAACCGCTGGACCGAGTGTCGGTCCTTCTTTGGCGTTCTTAACAATTTGTGTAGTCGGAGGATCCGGCGGCATAATGTCTAAAAATCTGAACCGAAAAACTGTTCAGCAAACTCCGACCCGGCGCCTAAGCGTTAAATTGCGGTTGAAGAGGCACAGGCCAAACAAGCTGCTACGTCGTGGTCTGGGCCTAAACAAGGTAAACAGTAAGAGTGGAAATCTTTATGAGGTATTTGTTTCCCACAAGTTAAACAGTTGTTTACTTTTTCTGACATCGGCTGAGGCAAGAAAGAGTCCCCAACGGGGTACTTAGCTTTTAGAAGTCTTCGGTAGTATTCGGTAGTAATCTCTGGATCTGACCGACCCGGCACTTGCGAACAGCTTCTGCTTCGGGCGCCATACGTAGCAAGAAAGACTGGGGAAAATGGCGTCGGCTGATGCCTTTATACCCGAAGACCAGCAGAGATGACGTCGGGTGAGTGCGACACCAGCCGAAGCCAGACCCAGACTTTGGAATCCGGCCGACCGAAGGGCTGCCTGACGACAGGACAACCCATTTGTAAGGACTGCAGATGCATCCTTGAAGGACATCCAAAGCCTCCAAAAATATTGATTCTTCTGGTAAGAGGTTTTGGGAAGGCCAGCCACTTTTTGTTTTAGGATCTTTAAAATATCTCCAAAGGAGAGGTCATCCGGTAATGACTTAGGGGACCCTTCTCCTTCATCAAAATCAGTAACCTCTATGAGAAACTCTATGGGGTAGTTAATGCGTCTCCATTTGCATGTTCTCTTCTGGCACACCTCCTCAGTGGGGTGTTCATGTGAGGTGTCAGAAGCAAGAGGAAGTTACTCAACTGGAACCGGTTGTCCCTGTGGAATAGGCCCGATCAACTCAATCTCAGAGCCAATGAAAAAAAAGGGGTAGGATCTGAAATATGAGAGGGCACTTCTTCAACCTGCCTTCTCAGAGGTGAAAATTCAGATGAAAGTAGGTCTCGACCACCCTTAGACCTGTGCCTTGGGGGTGGAACCAGATCTGAACTGTCCAGTGCCGGGGCTCCAAGGAGACGGGATGGAGCCCACAAAATTGAAGCCAAACCTACCTCCTCAAATCCAACGACCCCCCTTTGTCTCCAAGACCTGTTGTAATCCAAGGGTATCTGAGCAGAACTAGCCAAAGTATAGTCGGAGTGGTGGGAGAAGCCCTCCTCTTATCCAACACTGGACCTCTCATGAACTCTGGATCCTGGGACTCCAAAAACACTCTGTGGATTGGAGGAGGAGATGAAATGATTTTTGATGTGGTAGACATCTCTACGAATCCAACAGGGGATAGAGCTGAGCTTTGAGAAATTTTTGCATCATCCTATCCACATCTGGTTCTGGAGGACCTGGAGGGAGTAGTGGATGGGAGTCTTGAATGCTTTTTTGGAGTCTGAAGCAACTGAGAAGGCAAGGTGGGTGAAACTGGTTTAATGGTAAATTCTGGAGTTGAGCTCCTATAGTGGTACCCAGCTTGGGATTCGAAGACCTAGGATCCAAAAGTGGTACAGTAGGACTTATGGTAATGACAGGAGGAGTCTAAGCCTTAGGATGTGATGGCGGTGAATCCAACTGTCAAGTCTTTGGCTCCAATAGTGTTGGATACAAAGTTTTTCTAGTCTTCAAAGGAGTCTCCTACTATGATCTGTGGACTTTGGAGGGAAGCATTTCCTGTGCTCGAGAGGACCAGACTTACTAGTTCTGGATTGGGGGGGGTTTGATTCCCTAAAGAAGATATAGAAGGAAGAAGTCCCTGTAGAATAAGTTTATTACATCTATCTGCCAGGGTTCTTGGGTTAAAGTGCAGCAGATCTTACAAGAACTGTCCAAATGCCTGCCTCAAGACAGTACATGCACTCCTTGTGGGCATCTGAATTTGGGATTGCATGCCCACAAGAAGTACATTTCTTAAATCCTGTTGGTTTGTCCAACATATCAGTATCAAACAAAGAGAAAAAATCCCAGCAAGAACAGAAACCGTAAACTACAAGAAAAGCTCTTTATTTTAAAAGGCAAAGAGAAGAAAAGAGAGGTTCAATTACCAGCGATGGTAAGCTAAATAATTACCAGCAATGGTAAGCAAAAGAAATACCCCGTAATGAAAAGGGTAAGCAGAAATACCAACAATGGTAATCAAGAATTAATTACCATGACAATAGTAGGAAAAAGAATGGGAAAATCCTAATGAACAGTGAGAAAACTAAGAGGGATGACAGAGAAACTAATCAAAGATAAATTTAAACCCAAATTTAAATAAGTCACGAAATATCTCTTATGAACTTTAGAATGAAACTTCTGTCTGCTTGCAATGGCGGCAAATGAGATCTGAGGCAATGGGGATGCAATAGGGCATTATACATGATCCAAAGTCTGGAATATGCATCTGAGCCAGATCTCTGGGTCGGATCTGAACCCATATGTTGAGGAAGAATGAAAAGGACATATGCGCTATACCTTTTTCTCAAAAATTTAAATATTTGAAAGGCAGTTTCCATAGGGGTCCATGACCAGAAAAAAAAGCAGGATATGAGGTAAAGTTCTTAGTAGCACTAAAAAGGTTCTATCCCCCCCGTCAACATACTTGACAGAAAAGAACTTTTCTCCACAAAAAATGAAGATGTGGAAAGTATTCTCCAATGAGGTCCTTATTTGTCCAGCCTTGTTAAAGCTATAGCCAACCATCAATCACATGAAGCCTGCAGAAAAAAACATGCTTCAATGTCAAGAAAGTTCAGAAGTATTGGTGCCTTAAATTGATATTATGCTGCATTCCTCGAGATGGAGCTAGGGCATGTGGCAGTGTGCCATAAAGCTTTGGAAGCTGACCGACTTAACATATCCTTGGTAGGACATCCCATATAACTTATGCTACTGCAACAGTGACTTAATAATGAACTTCAGTAATGTATCACCCTGCTTGAGGAGACAAATTACTGTGAATGTCATAAACAGGTCTGGTTAGCTGCCACTGGATAGTGGTAAGATATACCTAAGTAGTACTGCTGTGAAGGTGTTTTTGTGAAGAAGCTTTGGTATCTGGTCATCAAATCCAGCAAACTTATAGTTTGGTATACGTTAAGCATTTAGAGCTGGCACATCCTGCTTCTTTTTTAGTCTAAACGCATTTCTTCTGTATTCATCAAAGGGAAAGGTTAGTATATGTCCTGAAAAGGCAAATAAGGATATAGAGTAGACATTCTAGAACCATCTTTCAAACTTTGTGACTTGCACTCGAGCCCACTCAGTGCATAATAAATTACAGTAGACTGGACTCCTCCTTTACTTAAAAGGGTTAAATAGTGTAGATGCACAACCAAAAATTTTAGTGAAAAAGGGAGGCAATATTGCAGAGATAACTGAAAACAGAGAATGCATTATAGCTGCAACCAGGGAGCCATAGGGAATAAATGAATGTGCTTAAGTTTGGGGTATCGATCAGGCAAGTCAACAAACATGCTAACTCAAATCCAATGTGCTGCAAACAGGAAGAAAAATTGATACATTCGTTTCCCAATGAGCACAATTTATGATTACCACAAAAAGGATCCCAGCAGCTGTGATGAACCAAAGGAATACTGCACAAGAATTATGTTAGTCTTCTGCATCAACAAAATAAACAATTTTCTGGCAAAAATAGCTCAATCACAACTACTTTTGGGGGGACCTGAGGGAATTGATACTACCCTCCCACGTGCTGAGCAAAATGAATTTGAGAATTAGGCACAAATTAGGTGAAAAATAATCATGCATTGCCTTTGTCACAAAAAGCAAAAAAAAAAAAAAAAAAGGCAACAAAATGCATCAGTTACTCATTCTGGGTTGACCAAAACATAGTACAGTGATAGATTGTGAAGATGGTATACATCTTCAAAGAAAAAGAACAAATTCAAGCCTTCTCATAATTAATCAAATTAATTTCGATGTCATCTGTAATACTAATAAGCAGCTTTCTTCTGAACATCACCATGTGGCACAGAGGAATGGACTGAATCCTCCAACTCGTCAAATATAAACTCTGATCCTAAAAGATAAAAAACTATCTCCACAAACTAGTAAGCAGCACCAAACAAGTTTTTTTTTTCATGAGACAAGCCCCGCACCACACTAACTGAAGGACTTCCCCCTACAAACCTTCTTGCTTATATACACTAATTCATGTTCACACAACTATGAGGAAAACAGAAACACCTAGGAAAGCAAACAGACTGCTTTGTTCAGTCTCCCAGTCTGAGGTGAATTTGCAAAACATGATCCATATCTCAAAGTAGATTTGATTTTTGTAACAATGTACCAAGTGTTGCTGTAAAATTGTTAAAACACCATTTATGACCAAACAATAACTAGGTCTTAAGAAGATGACAAGCTTCTCTTGGTTTCAAAAGGTCATTACATCTGCTGCTACCAAGGTAATTTAGTATTATTAGTATAATTAGAAACATACATAAACCTTGGTATATAAGGTACCATTCAGATATCAAAAAATGCAAACATTCAAAACTAGGCCTTCAGAAACTTCCATCTGAGCTGTTTCTGCAGTACACTAAGTTATTTAAGCTAGGTATACTGATACAAGAAATTCATACCTCCAGCAGGTTTACCAGCACTGGAAGGTTGTGGCAATCGTGAAGATACAGACGATGGTGATGGAACTGAGCTCTTCTTTGCAGCTGGAGGCTTGGTCTGGTTAAAAAATAGAAATACGTGTTTAATACATAGCCAATGACTCCAGACAAGTCACAAACTGACAAAAGCACACTTGGACATCAGCTATGGTATTTCCTGTTTTAATCTTGTTGTGTGAAACATACAAAACTCTCTATCACAATCAAGTACAAATATGGTGAGTTTAATTCAAACCTATATTTTTGACTGAATTTGTTTCCTATATTACCACCTTTCTAAACTCATCAGTCCCCATTGGTTATATTTGACCTGCTTAAAAAGATGCCACTAGTTTCTTTTTTTTTCTAAAGGTGACAACTTATTTGACCAATGTTAGTTCACAGAAAACAAATTCAATAAATGTAGTCTCAAAGCGAAGTCATCAAACATACCTCCTCTGAACTGGACTTCTCACACCACCTCTGCAGAAGGCTGTGTCTTCTACTTTTCAACTATTCTTATTTAGTTACATTTGTTGACCAGGACTGTCCAAGCCTGGAAGAACCACTTCCAGTGGAGTCCCAGGGAGATAGTACCTAACCGTTACAATGCAGATAGATACAAATTGTGCATGTATATATGTGTGTGTGTATATATATATATATATATATATATATTTATATATATTGTATATGTATTTGTATATATATATATATATATATATATATATATATATAGATATATATATATATATATATATATGTATATATATACATATATATGTATATATATACATATATATATGTATATATATACATATATATATATGTATATATATACATATATATATGTGTATATATATACATATATATATATATATATATACATATATATGCATATATATATATATATATATATATATATACACACACACACACGTATGCACATATATATGTACAACTATGAAATTTTATACATACATACATATTTATACATATATATATTTATGTATATAAATATATATATATATAAAAATACACACACACATAATATATATATATATATATATATATATATATATATATATATATATATTTATATAATATTTACACACACACATAAAGGTGATGCCATCTTTCCTCAAATTAAAAATATTCTATGGTCTTCATGGTATGGAAACTAATCTATTTTGTGACTGCACTCTTCCCTCATGGGCCAGATTTCGAGGCAAATGTTATGAATAGCACCTCAGCATCAAGTGTATTTTGGTACAGGATGCACCTCTCCAGCCACAAGAAACCATGACACTGTACTAAAGTGACATACAACGTGATAAAAGCACTGCAGAAATGTAACTCAAGTCCACACCTGGACATTCTGGAAGTATTCATTTGAGGGCACCTGTCCAAAAAAAAAAAAAAAAAAAAAAAAAAAAGAGGCAACCACACCCACTGGCAAGACTGGGCAACAAGCAGTATTACAAAGTTCAACTACACCATACAACGAAGTGGTTCCACCCTAACTTTTGCTTCTTTTAATTTTCTGAGGGAAAATGTGGATTAATGCCAATGGACAAAGGGGAGTACTTTCAATTAAGGCATTGCAATATTTACATCTGAACCAAGGGAAGTAATAAGTTTTATCTCCCATACTTGAGATTTTATTTGGAATCGGGGATCCTTCTCTCCTGCTTCCAAGCTGGTACAGTCAGTGCTGATTTATTTTCATCTTAATCAGCTGGAGGTCAGATTTGAAGATTAAATTGTGTTATTATATTCGGGTGAGCTCTTAACATCAGAACTTGCCCAAGCGACTGCAGTATAAAGATGATGCATTAGGAAACTCTTCCACTTTCCTCATTTATTTAAGTATGAAAGTATCTTTTATGAAGGATACTGCTCCAACAACAGCAGCAAAAGCAGGAGGCGTACAACCAAGGCAAGGTATGATTGACGTTCTGAACCAACCCAGATAGCCAAATAAAATTTAGGCACTGGTACACTAGTTTTGGGTTTTGTGGCTTCCAGAGATCACAAATTCCTAGGTCTTCTCTATTTACATCACCCAAAAACTAGACAGCAATGACCTTAGTAAATCTGAGTTTCTGCAATATCACTATAAGCTGTCACTTACACACCTTGCGAAATCAAACAAACTGTACACAGCCTCACACTAGAAAATCCCGAAGAACATCTCTTCCCAGGACCCAGGGCCTAAATATATTAAGTGTTTCTTATGCATACTTTATTACTTATGGATGTTCTGAAAAATGCACCCACCATTGAAAGACACCGTAAATGAAAACAGGTATATCTAAATATGGCTTTGCAAACAACGCTAATTTGTGATGTCATCTTGGACAGTATTACTGCAATATGTCACAGCTGCAAAGGAGATGAAATACATAACATTTAGAATGCTGTCTGTTACTTTAGTTTGTTGTAATCTAAATTCCATGATGCAAGTGTTTTACTGTTTGTTTAGTTTCGCAACATGGCTTACTCCACCTGGAATCTGGACACTTGAACCCTTAACTGGAAAATCTGGCTCAGATGGAACAGGAAGTCAAGCAGATTTTCAAGTAGAAACTTTTTGGCTGCACTGGTTTCAAAATCTATTATGTACTCCACCTGAAGTTCAAGTCAAAATGCTTCTATTTGTAACTGAGGGGAAAAAACGGTACTGTGTAGCTCAGGAAGTGCACATGTTGTCTTTTTGTGTCTTTTTTTTTTACAAACATCTTTTGCCTGCATGAGTTCATACATCTCATGAGATATTTAGTCCTAATATTACAATGTTGTTAATATAAACAACTTGCACTTAAAGCAAACAGTTAAGTTTCTGGATATGAAGACAGACTGATGAAATAAACAACTGAATCAAATTACTTTTAGGAAGTACTCAGTCTGGTTCTTTGGCAAGTAATACGTTTCTGGATATGTTTATGTTACCCATATTTCTTTTTTTCACTGTCATTCTTCTCGAATACCCACTGATTGCACAGCCCCACCCCCCAACATGATGCCACCACACTTGGTGTCTGCATTACCAATTCAAATATTTCATAATTTTCATAAAATCATCACCTTCTGCAAACCTTTAAATTACTCAAGACCTGTAAATCCCACAGTGATGATTTAACTGCATACATATAGAAAACCATAGCAATTTTCATGTGACATTTTGCTAGCTAATGTTGGGGATTAACCTTTAGCTACTGCTAATAATATGCAAATATTTTTAATATTCACAAATTTGGGGAAATTACAGCTGCATAGCCTAGGAGATGTGTATGTTACCAAACTGCTTTTTGCATCACCTTTTGCTATCATTGCATGGATGAATATTTCTCTTCCTGCTGCCACGTTCACTAGTACTTTAGCAAAACAAATATGACAAGCTATAGCAACTTCCGTAACTTTTCACACACAGTCTTCAGTATCTCAGGCACTGTTGATATCACATATACAGCGTCAGTGCAAACACAGAGTAATTTATATCAGCTTGCAGAAAACTTCTTGTTCCCTTATAAATAGGATGCCCTTTCTTTGGATATTGCCATTAAACCTATGAAAACTGATAACTTTCAGAAATGCAGGAAAAAATCCAAAAGCAATATATGCTCAGGATGAATGCAATCTACCAACATTCTCTCTGTGTCATTTTTATACCCTGTGCATACATGACTGCATTCATACACATGCTGCTATGATTATTAATGCATTATAATAAATATGAAAATTATGCTGTATTTTCCATAGCCTGCATCAGCTGTCAATAAACACATGCAATGTGTATCTTGTAATGCTTCTTTCACAGCAAAGATGTACTAAACTGGGCAAGCCTGGTGATGACACCTTGAGTGACATTGCCTGAGCTACCATTTCTGAGATATTACCATAAATATGCAGACATATTACAAATATTCAAAATTACAAGTTATATTCTTACCATAACTAAGCATTTTTGTTATTCTCAAATCTGGCCCTGATGTTTATTCTAGAATTAGAATCTAGCTCTCGAGCTCCTCCCTCTACCCACAATGCACTACTGCATCCCCAAAGCCTCAGATCAAGTATGCTGTCCTACCCTATAGTAAAACAGAGACAGGAATAGTTTGATAGAAAGACAGGGTTCAGACCTGAGACTGTAGGTTCCAATACAGTCCAGTAGATCTCTCCAGGAACTTGGACAGGGGATTGGAGGGAGACAACACAGATGGCTAGTTATGGTAAGAACATAATTTTTAAATCTGATGTTGTCCTTTTCATTCTTCCTCAATGTATGGAACAGAGTCCCAGCTACGCTGATCATGAATGGCCCTCATGGAAGGATGTTACAGAGTACTGTCGCACCAGAGGTGGCTCTGTTCCAAGAAATGACATTCAGTTTGTAATGAGTAAAGTATGAGCGCTGGACCATATAGCTGCAGCACAAATGTCATCAATAGATGTCCTTGCCCAGAAGGCAGATGGTGTGGCCATGGATCTGGATGAATGAGCTCTGGAAGGTTTAGATAATGTCATGCTTTCTGAGAATAAATCCAGGAAATACAATTTGTTATCCATTTTGCTACAGTAATTTTAGATACTGGATAACCTATTCATTTTGGAGAAAAGAAAACAAACATTTGTTCTGATTTTCTGAATTGTCTTCTCCTGTGAAGGTAGAAATGTAATTGCCTGTGCACATGAAGATGATCTAGCAAGTATTCTTTACTGGAAGAAAATGGAAAGAAAACTGATAAATGGATAGAATGGTTACTGTTATTCTCAGAGCCAGTTTAGGTAAAAGGAAGGGTTAGTCTGTAAGGAAACCCAAGCCTTATGAAAAAAAGTATGTAAGGAGATTTTGGAGAGAGAGCCTGGAGTTCAGACATTCTCTTTGCAGATGTGAAGGCTACTAAGAAAACTGCTTTCCATGATAGAAACTTCAGATCAGATTTTAGCTGAAGGCTCAAAAGGTTTCTGCATTAGGCCTTGTATTGCAACTATCTGATCCCAAGGTGGTGAGTGATCTCTTACTAGAGGCCTTAGAAGAAAAATTTCTTTCATGAAATCTTTACATAGTTTGGACGAAGCCAGAGAAATATGTCTGCTCCCAGTGTGAAAATTAGAAATCACTGCCAGTTAAAGTTTAATTATAGAGAAACTAGCTCCTTTCTTATAAAGCTCTGTCAAGAATTGGAGAATCGTTGAGACCAGGGCAGAAAATGGTTTGATCTCTATTTAAAGCTCAAAGTGAGAATCTTTTCCATTTGCTTTTGTGTAATTTTTGGTGGACTCTTTCTAAGAGAAAATAACATCACGAACAGGTTAAGTAAGCCTGGGCTGTCTAACCATTACTGGAAGTGGAGATAACATGTGGTTAAGTCTTAGGGCCTGAATGTTGGGATGTTGGATACCTGATAGGTGTGACAGGAGATCAAGAGTCTGCTCCATTATGCATGCGCAATAGATGAGACCGTAGAAAGGGGAACCCTACATGCACAGGCCAAAAGAGGGCAATGAGCATTACTGAGCCTTTTAGTCTGCTTGCTTTCTGTAAAAAGTTTGGAATCAGGGGATGGAGGATAAGCATAAAGGAGATCTGAGGGCCAATGATACCCCGAGGGAGGAATCAGAGTGAAGTAACTGCTGCACTTGTTTAGGGGAGTGGCAAATAGATAGCAGCAAGGTCAGCCCCAATGCTGGAAAATCATCTCCATCACAGATTCACTGAGAGGTCACTCATGGGGCATCAAAATGGATCTGCTTATTTTGTCCACTAGCACAATGGCTTCCCCAGAATATGCGTCACAAGTTGAAAGCGGTCTGATGAGATCTCCCATTCCCATACTCTTATGGCCTTCTCTGCAAGGGGGGGTAAGATAGAGTTCCTCCTTGTTTGTTAATGTACCAGAATTGCCTGCAACACTAATAGGACTGTGACTGCTCTCACCTCTTGGACACTGATATGTAACTGGGTCTCTTGTGGGGACCAGTGCTTTGGACCATTTTTCCCAATAATTGCCCCCCCAACCCAAATGAGAAGCACCTGTGGTCACTGTGGCCAAGGGGACTGGTAAAACAAAGTGTCTGCCCTGATGTAGGTTGTCCAATTGTCTCCACCACTGAATGTGTTGCTTGCAAACTGGTGTGAGTCTAACTGGAAAGGATAGGGGTAGATATAGAATGGACCTTGTACAGCTAAAGTCCATTGCAGTACCCACATATAAAAGCATGCCAAAGGGAGAAGCACAATGGCTGCTACTATGGAACCTAATGCCTACAGTACTAACCTTGATGGAGGAGTTGAACAAGCAAGAAGAAAATGGATTTAACTCCTTACAGTGGCGATACAATGAAGGGGTAAAGAGGCTTGAAGGGGTAAAGAGGCTATCTGTTTTGTCATGACTAAAAGAACACCAATGAACTCTAGGCTCTGGACTGGTATTAGGTTTGATTTGGCATGACTTCCAGTTATGCCCAAAGAATTGCAAATCTGAAGCAAATAGTCCCTGGCATGTAGAAATAGATGCTTGGAGGAGGTGGTAAGGAGCCAGTCCTCTAGGTATGGAAACACCTGGAATGCCTTTACTCTCAAATGGGCTGCCACTACTGACATGCATTTGGTAAACACCATGAGATCTGTGGTGAGTCCAAACAGTAGGTCCCTGAACTGGTAATGTCTGGCTCCCAGCTGGAAGTGAAGATGTCTTCTGGATCGCCTGTGTATTTTGATACAATAGTAAACATCTTGACTATCTATACAGCACATCAAATCATCCTTGTGTAGAAATGGTAGAATGGACTGGATCGTGACCATTCGGAACTTTGTTTTCTTTACATACTGATTTAAGTTGCTTAGATGCAAAATGGGTCTGTGGTCCCCTGTTTTCTTTGACACTAAAGAAGCAGGAATAAGTTCCGAACCCTATTTGGTCTGGTGGGACCCTTTGGATGACTCTTGTCTAGCAGCTTTTGGATTTCTTGTGCTGCTGTCTTCCTCTGAGTGGTTGGAACATCAGGAAGTTTCTTCCTTTTGCGAAATGGAGGAAAGGAAAATGGTACATAAAGTACAGTTTTGTACCTACCATAAATGTAGATGTCCGAACTGGATAGCATCTGCAGTCATAACAACTGGGTTGTCCTGTCGTCAGGCAGCCCTTCAGTCGGCCGGATTCCAAAGTCCGGGTCCGGCTTCGGCTGATGTCGCACTTCACCCGACGTCATCTCTGTTGGTCTCGGGTTATAAAACCATCACCCTACGCCATTTTCCTCAGTGTTTCTTGCCCCAGATGCCAGTAGCCCTCTTGAAGGCTAAAATTTGGATAGATGCCAATGTTTCCAAAAAGATAGAGGTAAACACAAAATAAGCATGTATGTACATATATACAAACAAATACACCATAAAAGACTCCCCACCAGCTAGCTATTAGGAGGGTAAACACCCTAGGAGTACCACAGAGGGAAGGAGGGAGGGTAATCCTGACTGCAGATGCTATCCAGTTCGACATCTACATTTATGGTAGGTACAAAACTGTACTATGTCCTTCATGGATGCATCTGCAGTCATAACAACTGGGTAGAATACCATAGCCAACTAGGGAGGAGGATAAAAGTAGATTATGGTGTGTTTAGGATCCCTTGCAGTACAGCAGTGGCAAACCCTGCTCGGGATCTGGAATATAGAGGCAAATTATAATGCTTGGCAAATGTATGCACGGAGGTCCAAGTAGCCGCCTCAATAATGTCTTTGGTTGCCACTCCTCGTAAGAAGGCTGTGGTAGTGGCTGTTGCCCTTGTAGAATGAGGTCTTATGTTCTGTGGAATTGGTTTTCCATGGAAGGAGTAACAGAATCGTATGCAATTTCCTATCCATTTGGAGATTGTCTGGAAATAGCTTTTCCTTCCCTTCCTGTTGCATAGGCTACAAAAAGTTGGTCAGTCTTTCTGCTATTTTTTGTTCTGTCCAAGTAGTAGCGTAGCTGTCTATGAACATCCAAGGTATGCAGTATTCTTTCCCCTCTGTTTTGTGGGTTGGGAAAGAAGGTAGGTAGATGGATTGCCTGGTTTAAAGACACTCTGGATACCACCTTAGGCATAAATGTAGGATTAGTCCTCATGGACACTCTATCTTGGTGGAAGATTAGGAAGGGTTGCACTGCCATTAAGGCCTGTAGTTCTGAAACCCTCCTTGCTGAAGTAATTGCCAGTAGGAAAGCAGTTTTCCATGACAGGTGTTGTAGGTCTGCTGTTGCTGCTGGTTCAAAGGGTGATAGTGTCAACTTTTCTAGCACAAAGTTTAAGTCCCAAGCTGGTAATGGTGGTTTCCTTGGAGGTTTTACATTCTTGATTCCTCTGAGGAACTGCCTGAGCAAAGGGTGCGAAAAACAGGTGGATCAAAGCTGTATTCTGCTGAAATAGCTGATGCATGTATCTTGATGGAGGAGTAGGACAGGCCTGAATGAAGAAGTTCAGCCAGATACTCCAGAATGTTAGGCATATCTATGTTTGCCACATCTTTTCCTCTTTCCGCATCTCGAATGACAAACCTTTTCCATTTTCCAGCATAGTTCCTTCTTGTTGAAGGTCTGCGTGCTTCAAGAATAATGTCTTTAACTCTTTGGGAAAGTTCTGGATTAGCTGCTGCTATGTGATGTTCCATGCAGTCAGTTGCAACGTTTTAGGTTTGGATGTATGATGCTGTAGTTGTTCTGAGTTAACATCAAAGGCATCAGGGTATTGGCCACATATTGTTCGAGACATGCTCCTCAGCAGTGGGTACCAGTGTTGTCTTGGCCAGTTTGGAGCTATCAGGATTATCCTTGGACGTTCTTCCTTGATTTTTAGTAGTACTTTGTGTATCAAGGGAAGAGGTGGGAATGCATATGCTGTTAGGCCTTTCCAGCTGAAGGAGAGCGAATCCACTTTCCATGCTAGTGGGTGGAATGTCCTTGTGCAGAACTTTTTGAGCTGGTGATTGAGAGGTGATGCGAATAGATCTATCTGAGGCATTCCCCATTTCTTTGAGATGGTCTTGAAGATGTCCGGTGCAGCTTCCATTCGTGGGCATCCGATGCGGTTCTGCTTAATATGTCTGCTAGAGTATTTTCTTTCCCGGTACAAATATTGCCTGTAACTGGATGTTGTAGCTGAGTGCCAGGGTCCACAGCTCCAAAGTCATTCTGCATAGGGGTATGAATGAGTGCCTCCCTGTTTGTTGATGTACCACATGACTGTGGTGTTGTCTGTCCTTATCATCAACTGGCCCTCTTGGAGAAATGGTTTGAACTTTTGGATTGCCAGTTTTACTGCCAGCATTTCTTTTAGGTTGATGTGCAGGTGAAGTTGATCCTGTGTCCACAATCCTTGCACGCATTTGTCCAGCATGTGGGCCCCCATCCTAGGTCTGAAGCGCCTGTTGTGATGGTCTGGCTTGCTTGACATCTGCGAAAGGGTAGGCCTGGGTTTGACTGACATGCCTGAGCCCACCATAGGAACTCCTGCTTTAAGCATGGAATTAGTGGGATTTCTGTTTCTAGGCTGTGTCTGTGTTGGGACCATAAATTCTTTAGGTACCACTGTAGTTTTCTCATATGTAGTCTGGCAAATGGGACCAAGATTATGCATGATGCCATGAAGCCCAAGGCCTGCAGTACTTTTCTTGCTGTTAACTTGTTCAGTTTTGTTAGTGCCAAGAAGTAAAGAGGGAGTTCTTTTGTTTTTCTGTAGTCAGGAATGCCATTTGTTTTACTGTGTCCAATTCAGCCCAAGAATGTCCTTGTTTGGGATGGTATCAGCCTTGACTTTTGTAAATTGACTGTGTATCCCAGTGCTTGTAGCAAGTAAATGACCCTTTGTAAATCTGTTGTCAGCTTGCTTTTGTTGTCCCTTGTAGCAGGCAGTCGCCCAGGTATTGGTAAATTTGAATTCCCTGTAGTCTGCAATGGCGATTACTGATGCCAGGCATTTTGTGAATACTCTGGGCAGTAGATAAGCCAAAGGGCAATGCTGAGAATTGATAGTGCTCTGATCCTGCAAGAAATCTGAGGTATCTTCTGCAGATTGGTCGAATGGGGACGTGCAGGTATGCCTCCTTGAGATCTAGAGTTACCAGCCAAGACTCCTTGCCCAGCATGGGAAGAAGTTGCTGTAGGGTCAGCATTTTGAATTTTGGGACAATGATGTATGTATTTAAGGTGGACAGGTCGAGAATTGGTCTCCAACTTTTTTCCTTTCTTGAACTAGGAATAGTCTGGAGTAGAACCCCTTTCCTTGCTCTGCTGTTGGCACTCTTTCCACAGCTCTCATGTTTGCTAACTCCATTATCTGTTGTAGTGCCTCTGTTTTTGATTTGGAGGTAGATTTGGCATTCCTCTTTGACTGGTAAAGTGTGGAAGTGAAACCGGTAACCTTGATCTATGGTTTGTAAAATCCACTTGTCTTTTGTTATGTAGTGCCAGTTCTTTGAAAATAAGGTTAACTTTCCGCCTAGAGGAGCTGCTATTTGTTCCCTGGTAGGCGGATTTAGGTTAAGTCACTGTGGTTGTGCTGATGTAGTGGCAGTGGTTGTGTCTGTGCCTCTGTTGTTACCTTGCCACTGTCGCCCCTCTGTAGGCACCTCCTCTGGATTGGTTTCTGCCTCTGGAACGCCTATTCCTGCCCCTTTGAAATTTTGTGGAGTCAGGAAAGGACCAATTTTGGCAGGCCAGTCCCTGCTAAACCTTGGGGTTGAACCTGCAAGAAATCTTTAACCGCTTGAACAGATTTTGCCTTTTCTTCCATTTTCTTCATAACCTGCTGGGCAGGTGTACCAAACAAACTTGTCTTATCCATAGGAGCATCTAGCAACTTAGCTTTAACATGATCCGTAAAGCTTGCTCCTTTAGCCATGCATGCCTTCTTATCACTGTGCCAGTCATGGCTGATCTAAATGAAGCCTCCAGTGCATCATAGCCACATTTTAAGGAATGGTTGCTAACCTGTTGTATGTTATTTACCATTTCTAATACATATTTCTTATCAAGAGATTCATCAGTGGTTAGTTTTTAGTTAACTGATCAAGCATAAACTCTTGGTATTGTATCATGTGAAACTGACAGTTTAAAGCTCTAGCTGAGAGAGTAGCTGAAGTGTAGACCTTTTACCCCATCTGTCTAATGACCTTGCTTCCCTTTCAGAAGGAATAGGGTTTTTAGCTATGGTCGGCTACTGCCTTGGGACCCTGGGATATAGTTTCGGGTCTGCAAGTGGGGCCTTGTAAAGGTGGTGATGAGTATCTGGCACCCTGTAAAATCTGTCTGGTTTGGCAGGGGCTGGGGTAAAGAATCTGGAGCGGGGCAGACATCATTGAAAGCATCATCCACCACAGAGAGAACAGGAGGTATAGCTAAGGGCCTGTGCTGTGGGAGGTGCAGAAAGGTCCTAAGTCTTTTCTGGAGTCTGAAAATCCTGTTGCTGCCATTGGAACTGCTCGCATGGCATGTAAGGTTTCCCCAAAGGAGAATTCTTCTGGTGGGGAAGTAGCTGGAATGGATTCTTCAGCATCAGAATCTTCAAAATTGGAGAAAGGAGCCTCTGGCTGGTCAGTTATGTCTCATTCACAGCAGAATCATCAGAGGACACTGGCTCAGGGGCTCTGCCCTAGGTCTCTTCTCTGGGGCTGAGAGGCCCTGTCTGGGTGAGATTGAGATCCTCTAATTAATGAAATTAAATCTTCTGCCAAAGTAAGCATTTGAGAACTAGAAGAGGGCCTGGTTGTGGGGGTTTAACAGGCACTGTCTTAGTAGTCTTGGCTGCTTTAGCCCTGGCTAAGGCCTTAATGGACATGGCTGCTGGAGGCCTAGCAGCACCACGCTGGGGTAGAGACATCCAAGGGAATGGTGTCTGATAAGTCAGTGGCAACCACCGTAGTGGATAAAATTTCTGAGGCCGATTCAAGAGTGGTAGCAGGGCCTCAGTTGTAGAGATAGGTTCAGCTGTACTTTTATCAGTTTTCTCGGTTTCGCCGAAACCGAGACACTCGCGTTTGCTTAACCATGGTTTCGCCGAAACCGCGGACCGCGAGTGTCGGTCTTTATCTTTGCATTTTTGGCAGATTGGGTAGTCGGAGGATCCGACGGCATAATGTACGCAAAATCAGAACCGAAAAACTGTTCTGCAACTCCGACCGACGCCTAAGCGTCGTCGGTTGAAAGAAGCACAGGCCGAACAGGCTGCTACGTCGTGGGCTGGGCCTAAACAAGGCAGACAATAAGAGTGGAAATCTTTATGAGGTATTTGTTTCCCACAGGTTAAACAATTATTAACTTTTTCTGACATCGGCTGAGGCAAGAAAGAGTCCTCAACGGGGTACTTAGCTTTAGAAGTCTTCGAAGTAGTATTCGGTAGAAGTAATCTCTGGATCCGACCGACCGGCACTTGCGAACAGCTTCTGCTTCGCGCCACGGCAAGAAAGACTGAGGAAAATGGCGTCGGCTGATGCTTTTATACCCGAAGACCAACAGAGATGACGTCGGGTGAAGTGCGACATCAGCCGAAGCCGGACCCGGACTTTGGAATCCGGCCGACTGAAGGGCTGCCTGACGACAGGACAACCCAATTGTTATGACTGCAGATGCATCCATGAAGGACATCAATCTCTGGATATTATGCTTAGTACCCATGTATCTTGTGTTATACTTCCCCAGGCATCTGGATGCAAAGACAATCGACCTCAGACTGCCTCCACAATTGAACTGGGCAGCACTTCAGGAGGGCTGAAAGGGCCTATCTGAAAAAAGAATCTCTAAAGCCCTGATTCTGCGGACCTCCTCTGCCTCTAGGGTCAATCTATCATTGAAATTTCTTCCTCTGCCTCTGGAGGAATTGTCCCTGCCGTGGGTTTTGGAAAGGTCCCAGAGAATTCCAGAACTACATCATCTTGCCACCTTCTCTGATTCCTAGAAAAGGTTCATTGAGGCATAAAAAAGATTCCTACAGCAGAGTCATTCCATCTTGCTCACTAAGGGTAAGCATTTCTTTTACTGATATCCCAAATAAGGAAGTGCCATCAAATCGGGTGTTAATAATGCCAGTCTTAAAAGATTCTACAGAGTTGCAAAGTCGCATCCAGGCAGGTCTCCTTATGGCAATGACTGAACCAGCTGCTCGTGAGGTGCCTTCAGTCGTATGAGATCAACCTCATTGAAGCACTGGATATGGACAATACTGTGGCTAGTTGTGAGGATGTCCTTTTGAAATCCTTGGCAGACATATACATACATATATATATATATATATATATACATACATACTCCTGGGTAAAATCTCTCTGAAGGCAAGTGAAAATTTCCAGGTAATTGAGTAACCTCATGACAAAGGTTGCCGAGGTGAAAACTGGCTTTCCAAACCTTTCCAATGCTCTAGACTCTTTGTTAACTGGATGGACAGTAGAGCTCGGTTCTGCTACCTCCTTCTTAGTGGCTGCCTCCACCACCACGGCATTTAATGGGGCCCCATTGTTCCAGTGTGGTTTGTCAGACAAAGGTGCCAAAGACTTGCCTGGTCTCTTTAGAATGGGTTCGACGGTGTCCAGCTCTTTCCAAGCCCAACAGGCAACTAAATCAATAAGTTTGCCCACCAGGGGGTAACCTATGACTTGGACTGGCCAGAACCAAAAGCCCTTTCCACCACCTCAAAGGCAGACGAATCCAGAGAAACTCTGACCCAACCAATCAGAGCCACAACTCCCAATGAAGGCAGGCCCAGAACCTCCCTGGATCCATGCCTCGGGGGTGGAACTGAATCTGACCTGTCTGGGGCAGAGGATCCGAGAGGAAGGGACAGACTGCACAAAATTTGAGCAGAGCCCACCCCCTTGGACCTGACAGACACACTTCAATTCTGAGACCCATTCTGATCTGAAGGTATCAGAGCAGAACTAGCCATGAAAATTGGAAGAGAAAGAAGAAGCTTTCCTTGCACCCAACACCAGACCCCTCAGGGATCTCAGATCCTGGTACTCCAAAATGACAGGATGGCTCAGAGAAGGAGAAAAAAAATAGCTGCCGAAGTTGTTGGCATACGCACAGATCCATAAGGGGAAAGAGCCAGTAAGACCCCTATCTAGACCTGAGCTTTGAGAAACTTTAGCATCATCCTGTCCACGTCTACTTCCGATAAGCTCCTGGATGACCCAGAGGAAGTGGAATGTGGCTTAGAATGCTTCTTGGGTGTCTGAAGCAACCTCGGAGGCAGGGTAGAAGAAACTGGCTTAATGGAGTACTTGTGAGTAGTACTCCTGTATACAGAACCCTGCTTTCGATCTGAGGGTCTAGGATCTGATGGTACAGTAGATGGCTAATGGTTATAATGGATATAGAATGTTTAGCATCCAAAGCCTTTGGATCCGATGGTCAAGACTTGGGGTCCAAGTGTGTAGGATCTGATTTTTTTCTCTATTTCTTAGGAGGTTCCTAAGAAGACCTGAGGGACTTCGTAGGAGAGTGCTTCCTATGCACCAAGGGATTGGATTTACTGTGTTCAGAGGGGGTTTTATCCCCTGAAGAAGCAACAGATGGCAGAAGTCCTCTCAAAATAAGCTTGTTGCAATGATCCACTATAGCCCTAGGATTAAAAGTACAGCAAAGTTTACACGCAGTCTTAAGATGTCCAGCCTCTTGACAGATTCCCTATTAGGGGGATGGACAGAGCAGGGTCCTTGCTCCAATGCTGGTGATCTTTCAAGGAAACCAAGTAATTACTTAGCTTGTGGGAAACTGGTACTGTCTGGTTCTATCCAGAGCCAAAAGCCTTGAAGAAAGTCCAGTTGTGTAATATCTTACCATAACAGTAGATGTCCTTCTCTTCACTGTTGTATGCTTTACTAAAGGGATCCCCTGCCAAATGATAGCCCAAATGCCAGGTGGGTATACCAAAGATTTAAGTTTCAAGGACATTATACATCACACACATGCTCCCTGCTAACAGTGTAGTGTATAAAGGTGATGTACGGAAATACATACCTCAGAAATGAAAAGCCCTAGGAGGAATAACAGTCCAAGCAGAAAAGGAGAAGCATGTGCATCCAGAAGGAAAAGAGTGTTGGGGGGGGGGGTGAATACTGCAACAGAAAAGGAGAAGCATGTGCATCCAGAAGGAAAAAAGAGAGTGGGGGAGGGGTGAATACTGCAACAGTGAAGAGAAAGAGATTTAGAAGTTATGTACTCACCATAACGTTCCATCTGAGTAGGTGACTTCATTTGGATGCAACCTGTGGGTATCGGATCCGACCTCGGATCCGAGCCGGCATTTCAAAAGCTTAGGCTCCGAGCTCCTAGCTCCTCCCTCTTACCCATAACCCCTTGCCAAGCCCTGACTGACCTCAGATTGAGTTTGCCTCAAAAAATACTGACTACAGTACACGAAAAAACAGCATAAATACTTGCTCTATAAAGGTCAGGGGGATGGAGGGGGGGATGGTTGCATCCAAATGAAGTCACCTACTCAGATGGAACGTTATGGCGAGTACATAACTTCTAAATCTGAAGTAGGCAGACTTTGTCTGCAACCTGTGGGACAGAGTCCCCAGCTACCTGAATCTTGGGCGGCCGTCATGGAAGGATGTTTCGGAGCACCGCTGAGCCAAAGGATGCTCTTCCTCTGGAAACAACATCCACCTTATAATGAGAAATAAAAGTATGAGGCGAGGCCCAAGTAGCTGCCGCGCAGATATCATCCAATGAAACACGTGACTTAAAGGCGGCTGACGTGGAGACTGCCCTAGTAGAATGAGCCGTAACCCTCTGAGGAGCAGGTCTACCTGAAGTGTCATAAGCCTGCAGAATACAATTAGCAATCCACCTAGATAGTGTGACTTTAGACACTGCTTTACCCAAAGCAAATTTAGCAAAGGAGACGAACAGCTGATCTGATTTCCTGTGACCAGCTGTTCTGTGAACATAAAACGTAATTGTCTATGAACATCCAAGGAATGCAATTTGTATTCTCCTTTGTTTGAGTACTTGGGAAAAAACACAGGTAAATTGATTGATTGGTTAATATTAGATTCAGAAGAGACCTTCGGAAGAAAAGATGGATTGGTCCTGAGGCACACCCTATCAGGAAAGAAAGAAAGGTAAGGCGGCTTGACACATAGAGCCTGAAGCTCAGACACTCTTCTGGCTGAAGTGATAGCTACCAAGAAGGCAGTCTTCCATGAAAGGTACTTTAGATCTGTAGAAGCTGCAGGCTCGAAGGGAGGAGCAGTAAGGGCTTGCAGAACTAACGATAAGTCCCAAGGTGGTACAACCTCCTTGACTGGAGGCCTCAACAAAAAAATCCCTTTGAGAAAGGTTTTGCATAGTTTCGCTGTCATGAGGGGAGCGGTCTCATGACCAATGTGATAATGCGAGATGGCTGCCAATTGTACCTTAATCGTGGAAGAACTTGCCCCTTGATGAAAGAGGTCTGTTAAAAAATCCAGCACTGCTGACATAGGTGCTGAGAAAGGATCCAAAGTTCTCTGTACCGCCCAAATAGAGAATCTCTTCCATTTACTCCGATAAACCTGCCTGGTGGAAGGTTTATGAGCTGCCACTAAGATGGCCTTGACCGGCGATGAGATACCGGGAGTCCTAATCAAGGATGGAATTGGAGCAGCCAAGCTGTCAATTTCAGGGTGCGTAGATTGGGAACCGCAATTCCCAGAGGGTGGGAGATGAGATCCGGAATCGATCCAGAATCCAGGGTGGATTGATTTTGTGAGACCATACAAAGGGGAACCAGGGTTGACGAGGCCAGAACGGGCAATGAGAATCATTCTGCTCCCCAAACTGTTGGCTTTCTGCAGAAGCCTCTGCATCAGAGGTAATGGAGGGTAGGCATAAAGGAGACCGGGAGGCCAAGCATGCACCAGAGCATCTCGGGAATTCCTGGTGGGGAAGCAGAGCGAAGAAATTGTCGCATTTGGCGCTTGAGGGAGAGGCAAAAAGATCGCAACAGGGTTGCCCCCAAACGGCAAAAATCTTATTCGCTACCTGAGGATTGAGAGACCACTCGTGAGGAGAAAGAATGGTGCGACTGAGTTTGTCCGCAAGGATGTTGGATTTTCCCGGAATGTGCGTTGCTACCAGAAAGCGTTTGGTGGAAATTGCCCATTCCCAGACTCTCATGGCCTCTCGACAAAGGGGGTAAGACCTGGTTCCTCCCTGTTTGTTGATGTACCAGACTACCGACATGTTGTCTGTCTGAATCGCAATAGTCCCTGAAGGAAGAACGTGGCGGCGCTTGCAACGCTAGGAGCACCGCCCTCATTTCCAGGACATTTATATGCAACGACGTCTCTGTGGGGTTCCACGTGCCTTGGACAATCTTTCCCGCAGAATGCCCCCCCCCACCCGAGGCAAGAAGCGTCCGTGGTCACTGTGGCTCGGGAAATGCAGCACAAAAGGTCTCCCTGTCAGGGGCTCCGGAGAAAGAAGCCACCAAAGAAGGGAATCCCTGCACGCTTTGCTGACCGCCACCCGAGTGTTGAGAGACGAACTCAGAGGGGACCACCCAACCTCAACGGTCCATTGAAGAACCCGCATGCGTGGCAGCATGAATGAGAAGCGGGATAGCTGCCGCCATTGAACCTAGGGCCCTCAGGACCGAAGCTGCAGTTGGAGATGGTTGCAGGACCGCTGCTACATGACACTTCAGGTTGGCAATTCTGTCTGGAGTGAGGAAGGCTCGCATTGACCTGGTGTTTAGCCTTCCTCCTATGAAATCTATAACTTGTGTGGGGTGCAGTAAAGATTTCTCCCAGTTGACAGTGATGCCCAGCCTTGGGGCTAGTTGAAGAAAGTAGTCCCTGGCTGAGCACAGAAGATGCCTTGATGATGCCGTCAGGAGCCAGTCGCCCAGGTACGGAAAGACCTGTAATCCCTGGAGCCTCAGGTGGGCCGCTACCACCGCTAGGACCTTGGTGAACACCCTGGGGGCTGAGGTGAGACCAAAGGGGAGGACCCTGAACTGGTAATGACTGGCTCCCAGCCGGAAGCGAAGAAACCTCCTGGACCGCCTGTCCATGCGAATGTGATAGTACGCGTCCTTGAGGTCGATGGAGCACATCCAGTCGTTCTCCCTCAAGAGGGGGAGTATAGATTGAAGGGTGACCATCCGAACTTCTGCTTGGTTACTGACAGGTTCAGAAGGGAAAGATCTAAGATTGGTCTTAAGTCCCCGTTTCTTTGGCACCAAAAGAACCTGGAGTAAAACCCTGACCCGGTTTGATCTGGGGACGACTGGATAGCTCTTTTTCTAGCAGCTGTTCGATTGATAGCTGCTGCCTCCCTTTGGTCGGGTGGAACATCTGGGAGGCTGCGAGATCTGGGAACTTTGTACAGGGGAATTGTGTAACCTCTGGATATCACGCGAAGCACCCAACGGTCTGATGTGATGGACTCCCAAGAAGTTAGGTGCCTCGAGAAACGCCCGACTGCCTCCAGAGACGGACAGCCGGGCAACCCTTCAGGGCTGTTGCGTGGCTTCAGAGAAAGGTTCTCTGGACCCAAAGTTTCTAGGAGCCCCTCTGCCTCTAGGACGGCGACCTCCCTGTCCTCCTCTGCCACGGGAGGACTGGTTATCTGGAGCAGGTTGGGACTGCTGCGATTTCCGGAACCACATCTTCTTCTGTCCCTTTTGGTTCTTTGAGAAGGACCTCTGGGGAGCTGAGAAGCGGACTCCGATGGCAGACAGCGTCTTCCCGTCCTTTTCGCTCTGGACCAGTGTTTCACGAACAGTCTTACCAAACAAGGCAGAACCGTCAAAGGGGGCATTCGCGAAAGTCGCCTTGAAGGGCTCTGCGAAATCACAGTGGCGGAGCCAGGCCTGCCGCCTCATGACTAGGCCTGCTCCGCTGGCTCTAGCGGCTCCCTCAGTAGCGTGAGAAAGTAGCCGCATAGACGTGTTGGAGACCGATCTAAGAGTGGCCATTCGGGTAGAGTATACCTGCTTATCCTCACCCGACATGGACTCTGGGGGAGATGCAGCATATTCTTTAATCAGATCCCGCTGCATCCTGATGACGTGTGCCATATAGTTCAGCGCTCTCAAAGAGAAGGTTGCTGAACTGAAAACTCGCTTCGATGCGATCCATCGAGCGGGACTCCTTGCCCGGAGGATGCATAGAGGGACTCTCCTGGGCCAATTCCCTCTTAGTGGCTGCAGCCATCATCATGGCATCTACTGGGGGGCCCTTGCTCCAGTGAGTGCGGTCCGCCGGTGGGGAAAGGATGCGATCAGGACGCTTGGGAACAGGCTCAACGGTGTCCGGATCCTTCCACGCTCTGATGGATATAAGGTCCACCAGAGGGTCGGCCGGAGGGGACACCCAAGAGGTAGATGGGCCCGCCTCGAATGCCTCCAAGAATACAGACTCGTCTGAGGAAGCCTTGGGGGCAGACCACCCCCCCCGATCCTTAACATTTCCATAATGTCTCCAAATGAGACATCTTCAGGGGGTGATCTTGGGGAGCCTTCCCCTTCAAGTCTGTATCTTCGGTAACGGACTCGGGGGAGTCCATGTGCCTCCTTTTGCACTTACGCTTCCGAGGTACTTCATCGGGGGGGCTGTCCGAGGAGTCCTCTTCCACAGCTGGATGTTCCAAGGGAACTACTTGGGACATCGAGGCGGGCTGTCCCTGGGACCGGCTGGTGGGAGCCTGGCCCAACTGCAAGGGAGTGCAGGATGGAGCCGTGGCAGGGACCGGGGGTCCGGATGTCCTCAACAGTGCCCTTTCCACTACGTCGAAGGCCGAGAGGGAGCCAGCTTCTCTAAACCCCGAGAGCCGACCCCCACTCGGATCCGACGCACGGATCGAAGCCGGGGCCGAAACCGTCGGATCCGAGAGACCGGTGAGCTCCGACCTGGACGGAGCCGAAGACACACCAGCTCCCTCGGATCCGAGGCTCGGCCCTCGGCTCCGAGAGGTCGGGTCCGAAGTACCCGAAGCACTCAAGGGATGGGACGGATCCGAGGTGCGCCGACCTATCGGATCTGACCCACCCCCGGATCCAAGTCTGCCCGGCGCCGACAGCTCCAAACCCATGGTATGGGTCGGAGAAGGAGCCAAGGGGGCGAAAAAGGCCCCTCCCGGATGGGGGGGGCTACGAGCACTCCCATTTGCATTTGGGCCTGGATGAATTTCCTCATCATCCGGTCCATATCTGCTTCACTCATAGAAAAAGTGGATCTGGTGGAGGCCACCGAAGCGGACCTAGAGGGCCTTGGGACCTCGCTGAAGGGCTAGCCTCCTCCTCCTCGGGTCCAGGAGAGAACCGAGGGAGTGGAGCCGAGGAGGAGGAAAGCTAGAAGGCACAGGGGAGGCCCGCTTAGATGGAGGAGCCGAACTGGAGGTTTCGGCTCTCCGTTTGTGGTGCCTCTCCCTGTGCCTCTCCTTCTCTCTTTCCCTAGAAGACTCTCTCTCCTCCGGCATCTTAGAGGGAGGTTGAGTCCCAGCCGGAGGAGGAGAGCCCACAGCAACAGCTTGCTATGTAGAAGGGGCAGAAGCCGAAGCGGTATCTGGAGGGAGAAGTCCCGCCAGCACCAGCTTCGACCTCCGCTCCCTCAAAGCTCAGGGGTTGAACCCTGCACAAATGGTACAACCAGATGACAGGTGTTCAACCCCCAAGCATTTAACGCACCGAGTGTGGCCATCCGCTGGGGACAGCTTATGGCCACACTCGGTACATTTAGAGAATACAGCCTTATGGGCTTCAGACATCATAAGCCCTAATAGGCCTAAAACAACACACACACACAAACTACGCAAAAACCCGTGAAAAGTTAAAAATAAAGAGAGAGGAAAGCCTACACACTCAACACTAACTAATTAAATGAAAAAAGTTGAGATTTTTTAAACTTTTTCTGTCAGAAATAACTTATCTGCACCAAAAAACGCCAGGAGCTCAAGAATCCGTCGCAACTTGAAAGCGGCAAACGAAATCTGAGGTCAGTCAGGGCTTGGCAAGGGGTTATGGGTAAGAGGGAGGAGCTAGGTGCTCGGAGCCTAAGCTTTTGAAATGCCGGCTCGGATCCGAGGTCGGATCCGATACCCACAGGTTGCAGACAAATGAAGTCTGCCTACTTCAGATCTAATGTTACAGTAAGATTTTACACAACTGTACTATGTCATTCCATACCATTGTTGCAGTATTCTTTACTAAAAGGGCAGTATAAAAGCTCAAGAGGAAACTTGGGAGAAAAAAGGCCCAGAAGGGCCCTCAAGAAAAACATGCAGGATGGCTCTCGCAAAGCCAGCTCTCACCCTGGAAACGAACATCTAATTTGTAATGCTTAGTAAAGGTATGGACAGCGGTCCAAGTAGCTGCCTCAAGGATAGAATTTGTATCCAATCCCTTTGAAAAAGCACCAGAGGAAGCCACAGCCCTGGTAGAATGAGCCCTAACAGAAGTAGAAAGACTTTTCCCATGAAAGGGCTAACAAAAGGAAATGGATTTAAAAGATCCATGAAGAAACTGTTCGCTTAGAAACAGACAAACCTAAGGATCTAAGATTAAAAGAAATAAAAAGCTACTCAAACGTGCGAATGGCTTTACTCTTATCTAAATAATATCTGAGCTGCCTATGCAAATCCAAGGTGTTCAGTAGAAGACTATGGGGAAGGAAAAAATGGGGACAAATTAATAGATTAAGAGACAATTTGTTAACCACCTTTGGCATAAAAGAAGGATTAGTACAGAGAGACACCCTGTCCCTATGAAAAACTAAAAAAGGAGGAAAAGCCATAAGGGCCCAAAGCTCAGACACCCTCTTAGCAGAAGTAAGATCCAAAAGAACAGTCCTCTACACACAATACTGCAAGGAAGCTGAAGCCGCAGGCTCAAAAGTAGCCCAAGTCAATTTTTCAAGAACAAAATTAAGGTCCCAGGAAGGAGAAATAGGTTTCCTGGGTGTCTAATATGAAGGGCACCTTGAAGAAATTGTTTAACTACAAACATAGAGGCCCAAAGCAGGGAACAAAGGCAGACAAGCAAAAATAGCCGAGAGGTGAGCTTTAACTGAATACACCAACCAAGCATGGAGCAATTCACACAACTAAGAGAGAGAACCACAGGAATTTCAACAGAAAGTGAATCCTGGTTATGAGCAAGGCACCAGAGAGAAAATACATATAATTTCCTGTTAGTGGGCTTCCTGGCCTCCTGCAGAACCCGAAGCATGTCTTCAGAAAAAGGGTGCCTAAAAGGGATCAAAATCCTACCACCTACAGTGTCAGTGGAAGAGTGAGGACGGATGACAGACCCCTTGCCTTATGTGAGTAGGTCCACCGGAGAGGTAACCTGTGGTGATTGTCCTTGGCTAGATGCAGAAGAAGAGGGAACCAATGCTGTCTGGGCCAAAAGGGAGAAACCAGCAAGATTTTGGGGGAGTCTTGCTCTACTTTGAGCAGGATCCTCATACTGAGAGGAAAGAAAGGCATAGAGAAATACCCCCTTCCAAGAAACGGACAAGGCATCCAACTTCCAGGCCAGATGACTTGAGGCTCTGGTGCAAAAAAAACAAAGTTGTCTGTTCAGAGGGTAGGCAAAAAGATTTACTTGAGAAGTATCCTACTAGTGGACAATGTCCAAAAACACATCTCCGTGAAGTATTCACTCGTGAGCCTGTGTTATTGACCTGCTCAGAAAGTGTATAATAATTTTTTGTTCTGAAGGAATATAAACATCCTTAAGTGTCACGTGATACTGGACAGCCAGATCCCAAACTTGAAGAGCTAGTCTGCACAGAAGTCAGGACCGTACCCCCCCCCCCCCTTGATTGTTGATGCACCACATCAATGTGGTATTGTCTGTAAAGATTTTGAGAGGCATTGGAAGAAAATGTATGAAAGGCCTGAAGAGCAAGGAGGACAGCTCTCATCTCCTTGATGTTAACACGGTCTTTCCTCTGATGAATGAGCCAAAGGCCTTGAACCTTTAGAGGGTCGAAAAGAACATTCCCACTCTGCACTGGAAGCATCCAAACAAAGTTCCTGAGAGGGGACTGGGGGCTGAAAAGGAAGTCTTGGGTTGAGTCTGGCTTGAAGCAGCATTGGAATGATGGAAGCCATTAATCCCAGAGCCCTTAGAAATTCAATGGGTGTAACTTAGATCTAAGGAAGAAGGGACTGAAAAAAGCAGTAAGGGCTAGAGCCTTGGGTGGTGGCAGGGAAGCAAGTATAGGAATGGGCTGGACCCTGCAAGAGAGAAAAACATGACCCTAGAACAAGAACCAAATGGAGAAAACAGTATGAATAATAAAATTGCTAAAAAACAAAAATTCCGGCTGGGAGCAAAACCCATCTCCAGAAAGGAACTGCAACAAACCCAAAACCACCACACAGCATTTTTACTTAAGATGACAGACCACACAATTAGCTTTTCGTCTTTGAGTCATCAGAACAAAAAAGAACCCCATGTTCAGTAACCAGTTTATATACCCATTTAAATGTAATTAATAAATTCAACAAGATCAATAGGATAATTAAGTCAGAACTGAGCATGTCTTAAACATATACAAAAAACCCTCCATAAAAATGTGTCATTTTAAACCCAAATCCATATTCTTTTAGTTATGTACTTACCATAACTTCGGATGTATGGGATCCATCTCGCCTACATTCATGACAGATGGGTTCGGAGCCGATCCATCGGCTCCGACTCGGCAACTAAAACACTAGCACGAAGTCTCTCATTGGCTGGGCTACTCCCTATCCCAGGATGCACTACACCTGCTTCCCCAGATCTTGTTTGTTCGCTTTCATACACCCATGCAAACACAGAAAAACTAGTAGTCACAATAACCAACTAAAGTTCTTCAAGAAAGAACGCCAAGAAAAGAGGGACTACAGCTCCTCTAAATCCAAATGGAAGGGGGAAGGAGGGTGGGTACTTATGAATGTGGGCGAGATGGATCCCATACATCCGAAGTTATGGTAAGTACATAACTAAAAGATGTAATGGGATCCTATCTCGCCTACATTCATGACAGATGGGACAGCGTCCCTAGCACCTACATCCCGGGTGGCTCATTGGAAAACACTCCTGAGAACTGTGGAACCAAAGGAAGCTCTGCCTCGAGAAACCACATCCAATTTGTAATGAGAAATGAAAGTGTGCGGAGAGGTCCAGGTTGCTGCAGCACAAATATCATCTATTGATAACTTGGAATGAAAAGCTACGGAAGTAGCCATTGCCCTGGTAGAATGAGCCTTGACTGGAAAGGGAGGTCTTTGTTAGCTTGTGAATAAATAAAAATGATACAATCTTTAATCCATTTAGATATGGAGGTTTTTGTTACTGGTTGACCCAATTTGTTCGCTGCAAAGGAAACAAACAATTGATTAGATTTCCGCGTTTGAGCGGTTCTATTCAAATAAAAACGCAGTTGTCTATGTACGTCCAATTGATGCAAAGTATATTCTGCTATTAGAGAATTCTGGGAAAAGACAGGGAGTTCTATAGTTTGTTGCATACAGAAAGAGGAGGCCACTTTTGGTATAAATGCAGGGTTTAATTTCAATGAAACTCTATGCTTATGAAAAATCAAATAGGGAGGATCAGAACAAAGAGCTTGAAGTTCTGAAACTCGCCTGGCAGACGTTATGGCTACTAAAAAGGCCGTTTTCCAAGACAGAAATTTTAAATCACAGGTAGCAGCTGGTTCAAAAGGACGGGCAGTTAGGGCAGCAAGAACCATATTCAAATCCCACGGGGGGACAGGATGAGATAAAGAAGGCCTCA
Source organism: Protopterus annectens (assembly GCF_019279795.1). Taxonomy (NCBI): domain Eukaryota; kingdom Metazoa; phylum Chordata; order Ceratodontiformes; family Protopteridae; genus Protopterus; species Protopterus annectens. The sequence continues at coordinate 1,765,411,943 of NC_056731.1, forward strand.
GGAGCCAAGCCCCTTTAAGGAAAGCCTTACAAAGTTTGTGAGACATCAATGAAGGTTCAAAAGAAGCATGAAAATTAGAAATGGCCGCTAGCTGAACCTTAATGGTAGAAACTGAAGATCCCGACTGAAAAAGGGAGGCCAGAAAATTCAGAACCTCCGATACTGGTGCAGTGAGAGGATCTATACCCCGTTCTTGAGCCCAGAAAGCAAACCTTTTCCATTTACTGGAATAAAGTTTGATGGTGGAAGGTTTATGAGAAGAAGACAGTATGTGGACCACATCCGGGGAAAGAGCATTGTCTCGGACTAAGGATGGAAGTGGAGTAACCATGTTGCCAACTTCAGGGACGTGAGAGACTGATGAAGCCGCCCTGACTGATGAGTCAACAGGTCTGGCACCGGATCCAGAAACCACGGACCTTCTATCGCATGCCTCTGTAGGAAAGGAAACCAAACTTGACGAGGCCAGTGCGGGGCAATCAAAATCATCTCGCTCTCCATGTAAATGGCCTTCTGTATCACCCTCGGTAAGAGGGGAACGGAGGGAAGGCGAGAAGACCGGGGCCAAATGTGAGTCAGAGCGTCCCTGGGAGTCTGTCCCTGAGAAGGAACAGTGTGAAGAACTCTCTGCATTTCGCATTGTGAGGGCTGGCAAACAGGTCGCAGCAAGGATGACCCCATCTGTCGAAGATTTTCGCAGCTATACCCTGGTTGAGGGACCATTCGTGGGGTAAAAGAATGGTCCTGCTTAATCTGTCCGCAATCACATTGGACTTCCCCGGTATGTGCGTTGCCATTAGAAAGCGGTTGGTAGCTACCGCCCAGTGCCAAAGTCTCATGGCTTCTCTGCATAGTGGGTAAGACCTGGTTCCACCTTGCTTGTTTATGTACCATACCACCGACATGTTGTCGGATAGGATAGCAATCGGGCCCTGTGGGAGAGCGTGATGGAGAGCTTGGAGTACCAATAGTACCGCTCTCATCTCCAGGACATTGATATGCAAATGCGTTTCCTGGATCTGCCATGTGCCTTGGACCGGCCTGTCCAGGTAATGACCCCCCCACCCTACCTGGGAGGCGTCCGTAGTCACAGTGGCAACGGGACGTTGTGGTATAAAGGGTCGCCCCTGGTCGAGATTTGATTGGAGAAGCCACCAATGCAGATCTCGACGGCAACTTTCCGTGATTATGATTAAGTGGTTCAAGGGAAGTTCCTGATAAGACCATTGAACCGACAGTAGCCATTGTAAAATTTGCATATGAAGCCTGGCTAAGGGAACCAAAAGTATGGTCGACGCCATCGAGCCCAACAGTTGTAGGATCCGATGGGCCGGGGCTCTTTGTAGGGGGAGACAGGATTTGACTTGATCTTGTAACACCTGAATTCTTGCTGCCGGTAAAAAGGCACGCATTCTTTTTGTGTCTAAGTCTGCGCCTATGAAAGTAATACGCTGAGATGGCTGTAGTACAGATTTTTGCAAATTGAACGTGATCCCCAAGAAACGGCCCAAAGTGAACGTGGCTCTGAGCGCTTGGAGTAGTAGATGCTCGGAGGTGGCAGTAAGGAGCCAGTCGTTTAGATAAGGAAACACCTGGAATCCCAGACTTCTCAGGTGAGCAGTTACCACTGCCAGACACTTGGTGAACACCCTGGGGCTGTGGTGAGACCAAAGGGCAGTGCTCGGAATTGAAAATGACTGACTCCGAGGCGGAAGCGTAAATGTCTCCTGGACTCTTGAGCTATGGGAATGTGATAGTAAGCGTCCTGGAGATCTATGGAGCACATCCATGCATCTTTTTCCAGCAAAGGAAGAATAGATTGAAGAGTGACCATTCGGAATTTGGACTTCTTTACGAAACGATTCAATGAACTGAGGTCCAAAATGGGCCTGAAGTCCCCTGTCTTTTTTGCTACCAAAAATAATTTTGAGTAAGTTCCTGATCCGATCTGGTCGATGGGGACAGGCTGGATGGCTCTTTTTTCTAGCAGCTTTGAAACCTCTAATGCTGCTTGATCCCGCTGACTGGGTGGTACGTCCGGGATTTCCCTTAAAGAAAGGGGGGGTTTGTTGAAGTGGATGATATATCCTCCGGTGATAATGCGAAGCACCCACTGATCGCTTGTTATGGATTCCCAAGCTTGTGGGTGCGCCGCAAAGCGACCCCCGACTGGCTCCGGAGTTGCACAGTCGGGCAACAACTCAGGAACGCTGGTTGTATGAAGAACCACGAAAGGAATCGCGGTCTCCAGAGTTACGGGGGCCTCTGCCACCTCTGGGGCGGCGTCTTCCAAAATCCCCCCCCCCCTGCCTCTGGAGGGGGAATCACTGGGTGGAGTAGGGAAAGACTTCTGAGATTTTTTAAACCACATTTTCCCTCCTCTCCCAGCCTTGGGGTAAGGCCTAGAAGGAGCGGAAAATCGGGCCCCAACGGCAGTCAAAGTCTTGCCCTCCTGCTCGCACCTAGTTAGTGTGTCCTTCACCTTGGGTCCAAACAAAGATGACCCATCAAAGGCGTCGAAGGAAGACTTGAAAGCCTCCGTGAACGAACACAAGCGTAACCAGGCTTGTCTCCTGAGGGCAACGCCTGTTCCCGCTGCTCTACTCGCCCCTTCGGCCGCATATGATATGAGCCTCATGGACGAGTTGACAATAGAAAAGAGGGTAGTCATCTGTGCGCCAACTGTCGGGGCCAGCGCCTCAGGTAGATTACCAACAAGCGAGTCATTTAGCTCTTTGAGAAGATCCCTTTGGAGCCTCGTAAAATGACATAAGTAGTTCAGCGACCGTAAGGTAAAGGCCGCTGAGGCTTCCCGTACCTATCCATACACCTAGAATCCTTATAAGGAGGATGAATAGACGTCGAAGCCTCTGCCACGTCCTGCTGTGTGGCAGAAGCCACCACCAAAGCATCTACAGGCACACCCTTTGTGAGAAACTCCTTCTGGGGGCTGACAAAATTTATTGGGCCTCGCAGGCACCGGTTCCACAGAATCAGGGTGTTCCCACACCCTTCGAGAAACCAAATCAAGGAGTTCATCAAGGGCGGAGACACCCAGGAGGCGGAAGGCTGGGCCCCAAAGGCCTTGAGGAAGACTGACTCCTCAGCTGAAGGGGTTTTTGCTTGCCAGTCACCTCTCTGTCTCAGAATCTCCAAGATATCTGAGAAGGAGATATCATCCGAAGATGATTTGGGGACCCTTCTGCGTCATCGAGGTCAGTATCCGATGTAATAGACTCATCTTGGGAGTCTACGTGTTTCCTCTTACACAATTTTTTCCGTGGGGTTCGTCCGAAGCAGTTTCGGACGGACCACCGAAGAAGGAACCCCGATGGGGGTATCCTCAGGCCCTGGGGCCCCGCTGCCGGGGCTGCAACACAACAGAGGCACCAGTCTCCAAATCTAGGGACGGTGAGGTAGAATCTAGTTGAACCGGCAAAGGCATGGCCAGCGCGCTCCTCATGGCCTCAAAGGCCGGACCTCCAGAATCCAAGGAGGTCACTGGTCTAGAGGCCACGATGGCACTGGGAATTCCAGCAGCCGATGCTCCGAGAGGAAGACTAGGCACCGAAGCACCCAATCTCAAAGTATTCCCTCGGGCCCGGCTGAAGAGGTCGCAGTGCCAAACCCTGAACCGGAGGACAGAGTAGGAAGCACAGTCGGAGTCGAGAGGCCTGTAAGGGGTCTCTGCTCCGACCGTATGGCTCCACATTGCTCCACCACCACCGGCTCCAACGGCTCAAGAGGTTGGAGGAGGAATCAAATGTGTTGGAGGGGATCGGCTCGAAGCAACCTGTGCTGGAGCCGAGACCATTTTAGTAAACACTGGAGACTGGAATAGCCTCTGTAAAACCCTATCCAGGTCCGAATCTGACAGTCTCGAGGATTTAGAGGAGGTAGACACTCGAGAAGACTTTCCTCTCGGCTCCGAGATAGAAGGGGACCGGCTCCGAAACGGCTCTAATACTATCGGCGCCGACTCCACCACAGTATGGACCACCATCGGCACCGAAGGAGCCTTCTTGAGCCGAGGGGAAGAGTCGAGCTGCACACTTCCACCGGCTCCGAAGCCATTGGAACCGATGGAGGTGATTCACCTCTCGATACTCCAACTTGCGGCTCGAAGGCAATGGAGCCGAGTAGGAGGTATCGAGGCAGACCTCGACCCTCGGCCCCGAAGTCAGTGGAGCCGAGGAAGAGGAGGTCAATTTTGTCTTTTTAGTAGTCGGCTCCGACGGACTTGTCGGTGCCGACGATCTTTTCTTTTTGGAAGCAACAGGAGGATTTAAGGCTTCCTCAAAAGAAGGTTTGATAAGCCCTTTCAATATCAACTTGTTCTTGCGTTCTTGAAGAACTCTAGCAGAAAAAGCATGACATACGCTACAAGTCTCTTGCAGATGTTTCGGCCCCAAACAATAGACACAGACTGAATGGCTGTCTGTGATGGACATTTTATAACTGCACCGAGTGCATTTTTTAAAACCTGACTTTTGTTCCTTAGACATAGTACAGGCCCTTCAAAAAGTATGACTTTACCACAATAAGTAAGCACTATAACAGAATTGCGCCAACTGAAAAGCGCGAGACACACTGGCGCGAGTACTTAGGAAAAAAAGTTTACCTCACAAACAAACAGACAAAACAAGTCCAACGGCCCAAAGCCCTCTAATTTAAACGGGCTTGGCCCGAAAAACAATTAACCACAAAAAGTAATTAAGGCTAAATAGCACACAAGGGTAGGGCAAAGGCCCTCTAACTTAAACGGGCCTTGCCCGACTGAAAAATAAAGTACCAGAAGACACTCAAGCACTCAAATGTAACAAATAGTAAGGAATAATAAGGAATAGCTGTTAAAACAGCTGTTTGGTTAATATATGACAAAAAACCCCAAGGTCAAAGACCAATAAAGGTAAAAGAACCACTTAGCTCCAGCCAAGTCGAGACCACGTCCAGCTTGTAAAGCGGCAAACGAGATCTGGGGAAGCAGGTGTAGTGCATCCTGGGATAGGGAGTAGCCCAGCCAATGAGAGACTTCGTGCTAGTGTATTAGTTGCCGAGTCGGAGCCGATGGATCGGCTCCGAACCCATCTGTCATGAATGTAGGCGAGATAGGATCCCATTACATCTAAAAGTTATTCATTCCTAATACATAAAATATCTGTAAAATATTGTTTAATAAAATGTTTTGAATTATAACTTTATCTGTTTTAAATAGTGTATAATATGAAATAAAAACTCTTGTTAAAATACTTAACGTAAAAACAATTGGTTGGTTGTGTGGTTATGTGTTAACAAGGTGAGTTAAAATCAAATTAAATGAAAATGTTAGATAAAATTCTACATTAATATTTATTAGCCCTTTGTTTTAACACTGGCATTAGAGACAAGCTGTCATTAATACCTGGGGGATGTGCTGCATCCAGTTTAATTTTCCAGCTTAACTCTCTTAACTCAAGATAGCCCTTCCATGCCCCACTTCTTGGGTTGGGGGTAGAATATTTGAAAACAGCATTGTTTGAATTTTGCATCATAATGCTGTAGTTGTGCTCATAAATTCTCTTTTTAAGTTGCCTCTCAGTTTTGTCTATGTAGAAGGCTGAACAGGTGGCACAGGTAGACAAATATACCACTCCTTTGTTCAAGCAGTTACCATCCTGCAAGTAGATGGTAGTTCTAGCCCGATTAGTTAATTGGATAACAGGTTTCAAAAATGTATTTACACTGAGCACAACTACCATATTTCCTACTCCCCGTTCGTTCTGTTTTTCCGTTTATTAGATTCTAACATGTTTTTATATTATAGGCTCTTTTATATATAAATACAGGTCTAGGCCCCGCAGTACCCCTAAGTTTATCGTCACTGGTTAAAATACCCCAGCATTTGCTGTCGATATTTTTGATGAAGTGGGACCCTGTCCAGTATTTAACATAAATGCCCTGGTAAAATCACATTTTTGACCTGATGGATTTCTTTGATAATCCCCCCCTCCACCTACAGATTCTTGGTGGTACTACTCATGGATTTTCTGTTGGATGGGTCATTTAACCCTATGCCTAGTAATGGTACACATTTCTTCCCCCAATTACTAAAAGTCTCATCACTGATGGTTTTCACTAGGGGCCAAGGAGAGATGACTATGAAGGGTCTTGGGGATAAATGCTTGACAAATCGAGCATGTAGTATGGACATGAGAAGCACCCAAGCAAAAAAGACATGGCTTGTGAGAGTCTTTATGGGGAATCTGTCTCCCATACTGTTATCTTCCCTTTCTGGATGACATGTAAGCTCGCAAACCAAAAGAAAAATGAGATAAGAAGAAAATCCTAAAAGGGCAATTTTCTGAAAACTGCTTGGAAACCAGCACAAAGAAAGCAGCATTCAGACTGATGAATGAAGACGGCATTTGGACTGGCAGCAAAGAAGTTCTGAGGTATGTACTTCTGTATGCCACCTTCATGCCTTGCGCCGTGAGTGAGGAGAATATGTGTGGTGTACAACATCCTTGAAATCCTCAGGCTTTGGTACACTGAGCGGATGTTGGGTTACCCTGGGCAGGAGACCTCTTTAGTACAGAGTACTGCAATAGTGATATGGAAGGATATCGCAGACCTTCCTGGGAAGGGGCTTTGAAGGGACATCAGCCCTTCTGGCTAAAATGTTCAAGAATTTCTCTGAATGAGACATCCTTATGGGAGGATCTGAGGACTCATCCCAGTCATCAAAATCGGCATTCTCTGTGAGAAATTCCTGTGGTGATTCTATGTGCCTCCTTTTACACAAACATTTCTATGTAGTTTCTAGCAGCCCTAGACCCTTTACAAGCCTAGCCATGTTAATCCTAAATATCCCCATTTGTTATTTTTCAGTAGTTTGCAAAATGAATTTATGAACAGAGTGGGTCTGTGATCAACACTGGCTACCACTGTCCATGAGGGACATGGGTGCCACCCTAAGGATGTTCCGGAAAAGACTCAGAAAGACTTGCAAATTCCCTATGAGGTCAGACTAAAGGTTCTTCAGGTTCAGCTGTCCTATGTGCATCAGATGAGAAGGATCAAGACCCAGAGAAATTCTGTGGGTGACAGGCGGAGCCAAGCTGAGGACAGAAGTCCATGTCTCTAGTCAGGACAGCTATCTCTCTTGACAGCCTTGAAAGCAGATGCTGAGGGAGATTCAGAGATCTGAATAGCAGCAGCCAAAGCAACCTCATCAGGCAAGCCCCTAATCTCCACCCGATTCAGATCCAAAGCTGACTCCAGTGTCAAATTGTCAAAGGCCAATGCTCTAAGTGGAAGGGACTGCTCTGAAACCCTTGAAGTCAAACCAGTCCCCCTCAGAGCTGTCACCAAAGCTTTGGTTATGGACCCTTTCAGCTCTAATGACATCGGAACGGTTTGCATCAGAGACTCCACCAGAGTAGAAGATAGCCATATCTTTGGGCCCAGAGCAGGCAAACTCTGGATGGTGCTCACATCAATAACTCCGGACTATAAGAAATTGATCAGGGTAGGAGCAACTCCTGGTTCTACCAGGGGGTTGAGCCGGGAGGACCTCTAACTAAATCTGGGTCCTGAGAAATTTCATCATGTGGTCCATATCAGTTTTTGAGAGGCTAATGGTTGAATGAACTGACTGCAGGGATGAAGCAGTGGAAGGAGGTCTGGATGAGTGAAGGCTAATCCTTTCTTGCAGAAAAGAAGATAGAAGTCCAGGAAAAACTTGCACTGGAGATAAATGTACAACTGGGATGGGGGGAGATTTAGAACTGATCAAGATCGGCTCCAAGAAGAGAGTTGGATCTGAGATTTTAGACAGTTTTGGAGGTGGAGCCAGGAATGCCAAACAGAAAGATGAACACTCCGCAAAACACTTCCCAGACTCCTTAGACATATCTTTGGAAATTTTGTCACCCTTGGATTTGTCTGTATCATTTTCTGATTTAAGTGAAGCTCCAGTACCAGTTTGCTGAATCCTGGACGTTTCTCTCACAGGGGCAGGGAGAAGTCCCCCAAGGATTTTTTTTTTATTTATAAAACTGCTCAGGTACCAAAGACAATGCAAATATCGCACTGTTCATTCAAGTGGGAAGCTCTGAGACACTAAACACAATTAACAGCTTGTGTCCAAGTTTGGGATCGCACACCCACGTCACACATTTTTTAAACAGAGATGGTTTTCTGACATACTGAAAGTTACAGAAAAAAAGCTAATATAGACACTTCAGTAGAGGAGGAATATGTATGTATTGTACATTATATATATATATATATATATATATATATATATATACACATACATATATTTATCTATAGAGACATAGATGTATACACACACACACACACACACACACAACACAAGATACCTAGGTAGAATATTTTTTTGAGGAGACAGATGTTGCTGAGGTGCAAGGAAATTGAAATAAAAGAAACTGAAGACAAAGTTTTCAAAACTTATGTATATTAACAACAAAGGGATATGCAGAGTATAAGATCTCAAATACTAGAGAGAGAGAAAGATGTTGAATCAAAATACTCTTACAAATACTTCTCACAATCTTCAACCCACGCCTGAACAAGGAGATCCTCATCTGTATCAAATAAGTGGCAAATGGGATCCAAGTTAACATTGGTCTTTGCAGGGGGGGGGGGTAATGGGAAGGTGCCTGAGCTTGGGATCTAAAGTCTTGAATGGATGTTGGATCCATGGTGAGATCCGAAGACCCATCTGTCGAGGAATGGATGGAAGAAACAGTATCAGATTTGCTGTTATGGTACGCCTTCACAATATCAGTATTTTAGACTTTTCCACATTTGTTTTATAATAAATGTTTCTGTCACTTTTAAAACTGTTTGAGTTAATCTTTTTTATGAACACTTTTTATAATCAATAATAAATTATCCACATAAGCCACAACTAAGTACATATTATAAGATTACACATCTCCCTTACAAAACCAATAACCAAAGACTGGCTTCTCTACTCTATCTCACACTGATTAAGCAACCTGGAAGATGCAGACCCATAGTTAACCTACCATTTGAAGAGGAAGTGAAGGATAATGGGGAGGGAGGATTCTGATTAAAAACTATCAGACTTCAAAGTGGAACATGTTGGTCTACAAGGTTTGGTAGGATTAGTGGATACAGCTGAAATGATACAATCACTAAATACAGAAGCTAAGGCTCTGCTTACTGAAACTCAATGTTGATATGATATGGGTGTTCAGGCTCACATCAACAAGAGGTGAAAGGGATGTCCTTAAATGGAAAAACAGAAGGGGAAGGAGGGGGTACAAGCATTAGACAGTCTGATATGAATAGTGCAGTTTTGGATCTATAACAGCAGCTCTTCAAAGAGAGAGCTACAGAACCATGGAATGGACTATTAGAATGGTAGGTGGAAAGTAAATTCCCAGAGGTATTTAAGGAATCAAAGGACAGTTTTAGGGACTTCCAAGATGGATGCACACTGAATAACAGCTTAATTGTAGCTCAGCAGAGAAGGCCAGTAGACTTGCGCTTGTGGGTAAAATTCAGTAACTGGCTAGTAAGTGTATTGCCTGGATGCCAGGAAGAAAGAAATACACAGGACCTAGAAAAAAATCAGCTACAAAAAGTGAGGAAGAAACACGGACGGGGAAAAATTCTGCAGCTCTTCGGCAAAAAGCAATGCAACCTCCCGACATTAATTCCAGTAATCTACAGGAAGATACAAGACAACTGCACACAGACCTGGTTAAAATAAGCTAAACAACAACAAAGGCTTGCAAAATGGAAAAAGCTTTAAACAAATTATACAGATGAGGTGATAAAACTGGAAAAAATCAGAGGTCAAAATGAAGAAAAGAATGGCTGAATAAGAGACTGCTCAGGAAGTTATGTTTCAAAGAATTATAGGACAGAACACAGAGAAAACCTGTGATTTTCAGGAACAGGCTGCATTAATTTTATGAAAGCACAAATAAGCAACTAGACTGGTATTCCACAGCAGGAGTTATTAGTTGAAAGGGCCCATTGTGTGCATGCTCCAAACCTGGTTATTAGAAAGCAACCCAGATCTTTAATAGTAAAGATGCAAGCCCACCAGCAGAAGGAGTTGATTTTGACAATCTGTGGCAGAAGGACAATGTACTAAATGTGGAGACACCAGAGTGTTTGTGGAGAATGACTACTCATTGTACACCAGGCAAAAGAGAAGTAAATTTATTCTACTATTCAGGGAATATTGAGACGCAGGTGGGAGATTAAAACTATACCCAGCTGACTTCAAAGTATTCTTCCCTGGAGGGACAAAATCATTTTTTGATTAAATATATGTTAAGGAAAAATAGAAAATTTTGTCCAATAAAATGTTAGCTGTGAAACAGAAAGAGATTCTGCTTCTTGTTCTTCTGCTAATAAAGACCACAGAGAGACTGTACCTGTCCAACTTTTTCCAGTGTTTCAACAGAAAATGTTGGAGTGAAGGAAGGAAGCACGAGAGTTGAATAGAAAAACAGGGTACATTGGAAATTAAACAGGATTTGGAAGATGGAGACAAACAGTAATAAAACCAGTAACAATGTCAGAGTACAATGCAATAATTCTGTGTGAGAAGTAAGACAGAACAAGAAAATCTGGAAATATTGGACTTCTTCAGAATATGTTGGACTTTGGGGGGGGGGACTCTAAAGCATATGCCCTACTTCATGTCATTGTTTGTCTTTCAGCTTTTCCCAGTTAGGGGTCACCAGAGCGAACTCCAGTCCACTCATGATTGGCAGTAGACTTTCACAAACGCCGAGGTGCCAGCTCGACGTTCAACCTTCAACTAAGGCACGCCCATTTACGCATGTCTTTCGAATGCCCACCCAACCGCGGGGAGGACATGCATACTTCATGTCATTAATATTCAAAATGCTTTGGGGAGGGGAAGGTAAGGGAGAAAGTTAACTCCAAGTAAAAAGTAATTTTTTTTCTTACTAGCACTATTTTTGTGGTGTATGGTTTTCTTTGCATGCTATAAAGTAACTTTCTCAGTTATTTTAAGTGTAATGGTGATTGTAAACAGGTGCTGCTGTTTTTTTTTCTTTTCTTTCTTCTTATTCAGTTTTAAGAAATATAGACAATGCAATGAAAAAAAAGCCTGGCTAAAATAGCATACAAAAGAAAAAAAAACAATGTGCTTTTTCTCATTCTTGCATGGGGAAATGACTGGATTAAGACCTTAGACTGATTCAGCAACAAGTTTTAAGAGTAAGCAAGTAAATGAAAAAGAATACTGAATACTATGAGGCTTTTTTCTAGCAAATACATGTATGCTGGGAAGCAATTCTGCAGCTGATCTTCATGTTTTCATGGAAGCAATCTTATAGCGAGAAACTAGCTGCGTGGTTCTCATGTCTTCATAGAGACACAGTCTGATAAAGAGAAACTGGCTATGGGCTGGTGGAGAGTAACTGGCTTTAGAAAAAAAAAAAACTGAGAAGAGAAATTGGCTAGGACATAATATTCTGTGAAAGTATTCATGGGTTTTCCTAGCTGACAGAGCTATCTAAAGACAAAACCATTTAGCAGTTAATATAAGTACAGGCTGCACCAAGCATCTTAGCATATTTAACCTTTATTTTAGGTTAACTCAAGTCTGCGAGTGTGGCTATCAGCGTGGGACTTTTGTTCCCATTAGGATCGTAAAACTTCAGTATTTGAAGATGTCCATAGTGTTCTGCGTCAGTATTAAGTTAATAGGTTTTAGGGTAGTATTGGGGTGTGTTTTTTTTTTTTTTCAATAAAACAATAAGTTTTGTAAGATGTCACATTGGCTTAAATGGATATGACAAGAAACAAATATATAAAAGTTCAACCTGTCAGACAGTGCATTCATGAAACACAAAAGCTGGAACTAGACATTTAAGAAAAGTGTTATACATAAAAGGTGGGAATAATAACTTTTTAATGCAGTGATGCTTTCTGCAAAGTCTTTAAATGTCAATGGTTTTACAGAAAAATACAAAAAAAGGAAGAGTAGTGAACTATTAAAATGTAGAGTGTGCAAGTAGCTATGTTACAGGAGACATACTTAGAAAGAACTGAACATGTGAATTTGATAAAGAAAGGTTTTCAGGATGGTTATTCAGCAGAATACCTGAGACAAAGGAAAAGAGGAGTACTTATATTAACTGCAAGAGGAGCTCCGATAGTGATAGAAAAAGATACAAAAGATAATAACGGCAGATTTGCAGTGATAAAGGGCTACTGGCAAGGGAGGAGGATTACACTGGCATGTATTTATATTCGACCCAAAATGGCTATAATGGAGCTTAAGAACATTTTGGGAAAAATAATCCGTTTTCAACAAGAAATATCACTTATAGGTGGAGAATGGAATGTGATTTTCAACAGTGAAGAATTGTCTGTGGGGCCCAGAAGGGAAAGTTTAACAAAGGGGGTAGATTTTTGAAGAAATTTATGAAAATATTTGGCATGGAAGATGTGAATTCAGTAACAGGAGTCCGGAGTGAATTTACATATTCCCCAAGATATAAAAACTGGGCTAGGCTAGACAGAATTTACATTTCACAGGAACATGTGCATTTAACTGACGGTCTTGATATGCACCTAATAATCATTTCAGATCATGCGACAATAATAATTAAAATAAAACACAGGATGCTGAAATGAGAGAGACATTGGCGCTTTCCCCACATATCTGTTGAAAAGAGAGGAACTTAAGTAATGGGTACTGGAGATTATTCAAGAGCTTTTAGAGAGGATAGAAATTTCTTCTGAAAATATAGCTAGGGAGAGGGATAAATTAATTTTATTTATTTATTTACTTACATTTGTTGACCGGGAGTGTCTGATTGGACGTAGGTCCATTTTCTGTGGAGGCCCGGGGAGAAAAACTCCACAGTTAAAATAAACTGACAGTAGTTACATTGGATTACACAGTGATTAAGAATTTGATTAACACAGCAATTAATTACAAACATATTTACAGATGAAGAACATAGTACATCAGTAGACAACTAGAATCTTTATCTGCGAAGTACATAACAGATATTAACAAATGTTACAATAAAAAGTTCCTGCTGTATAAGTACTAGGCTTATGAGCATCTGAGCTTTCTATAATCAAGGTAGTTAGTGGGGTGGAAAGAAAGGTAGTGGTTGGATGGGGTGGGTAATATTAGAGTGGGAGTTGTAAGGGCACAGCCAGCATGTTTTTAGGTGCGCTTTTAGTAAAGTTTTGAAGTGGGTGCATGATGGTACGGAGGTAATTGTGGGTGGGAGGGAGTTCCATAATTTGGCTATGGCGCAAGAGAATAGTGCTTCACCAGCAGAGTTATTGGCTTTAGTGATCTGCAAGTGATTTTTGTTGCTGGATCTTAGTGGTCAGGTGGTGTGATAGGGTTGGAGTAGATTCTGGAGGGATGGGACATTTAGTGGATGGTTTACTAGTTTGTGGGCGAGTGATACCATTGAAGGAGGTGAGGGAGTTCAAGCCAGCTCAGTTCAGCAAGTGAGAGACAGTGGTGACTACGGTAGGATGCCCCTGTGGCAAATTTGACGATTTTTCTGAAGCAGATCTCTAGCTTGTTTAGATCGCATTGCCTTAGGTTGGTATATATTGGAGAGGCATAAAGTAGGGTGGAGATAAGGTGGGAATTTGCTACTGAAATCTTTGCTGCTTTGATGAGAATTGTTTATTTCTGTACAACGCTTCTAGTTTTTTGTGGACTTTTTTTTATGGTCATGGATATGTGAATGTCAAATTTTAGTTTATTGTCTATTTCCACTCCTAGCAATTTGGTGAGTTCAGTTGGGTATACAGTGATGTTGTCTTTTGCTGTGATGTTAAAGTGAGAGTTGTTTTGTGTATGTTTGGTGGGTTGGAAGATGAGTAGTTTAGTTTTGTTTGGGTTGAGTATTAATTGGGCATCGGGTAACCAAGTTTCAACAGAGGAAAAGGCTTCCTGTGTGACTTTTTGCAGTTTGGGTAGGGACTGGGCTGAGCAGATGATGGTTGAGTCATCCGCGTATTGTATGTGTGTGCCATGTTTGGTGGCAGAGGCTAGATTATTGGTGAAAACAGAGAAGAGTAGGGGTCCAAGGATGGATCATTGGGGAACCCCTATGGAGACAGGTAGTTGGGGAGATATGTCATGCTGCCATACAACGGATTGTTGGCGGTCAGACAAGTAACTCTGAAACCAGTTGATGACTGATTGAGAGAAGGATAGGTTACAGAGGACAGAGAGGAGTTGTTTGTGTGGGACCCTGTCAAACGCTTTAGCTAGGTCTATTTTAAGGTGGAGTTTAAAAATACAGAAAATAGAATGGATGTAAAAGAAAGGAAGACATGGTTAAAAAGTAATAAGAATTATTTAGAGGGACTGACACATTTTAAAGTATTGCAGACTAGGAAGACTCTCACAGAACAAGAAGGGGCTCAACTGCAGAAAGCTAAGCTGAAAATAATTACCTTGATAATCGCAACCCATCCCCAGCTGTAACCAGGCTAAAAAACTTCTCAAAAGCTGACAACCTCCTAAGGGAGGGTATCAGTAGCTTCACACCACTGCCCCCTCAGATGATGACAACTATGCTGAACAGTATATGCCAATGCAATATAAAAGCATGTGTACAACTGCATGGATTCATACCCAAAAGAACTAAAATCTGCGCCTCTAGGAAACACAAACCTGTCTGGTGGACATCCTCTATCATCAGGCTTTACAACAAAAGGAAGAAACTGTTGTCCAACGGTAAAGAGGAAAAAAAAAATCCAAATTGGAAAAACTCTCTCCTCTGCTTCAACAAGCAAAGTAGATCACTAGTGAAAACCTACAAAGCCAATTATGAGTTGAAACTAGCCTTCAGAACAAAGGGAAATCACAAGTCCTTCTTCGGTTATGTTGGGAACCTCCATGGCAAAGCCCAAGTTTGTTCTGAACTAGTACTTAATGGTACCACTTACTCTGATCCTGCTGACTTAGCCACCCTGCTGGCTAATAACAGGGTGAAGTTTGCGCAGAACCTATCGCCCCCCCCTCCCCCAAAGGCCCAGTTGATATCCCCGATACTTGTCCCACACCTCACATCTCTGTAGATAAGTGTTAAAGGCCCCATCCAAGGCAAAGGACACAGCTTCCACAGGACCCAATAGTATCCCAGGCTGTATTCTGCACCAAGTCCAAAAAGAACTAGCTTCACCACTGAGCACTCTATTCAACCATAGCCTAACTACAGGCTTCATTCCAGCAGAGTGAAAAACTACCATTGTCATCCCTATGCACAAAAGTGGTGCCACTACTGACCAGGGAAACTATCACCCCATCAGCTTGATTAGTCAGATCTGTAAAATCATAGAGCATATTATTATGGATCTCATAAACAAGGACAGAGGCAATTTCCAAGCATTCGACCCTACCCAATTCGGATTCATCAGGGGCAGATCTTGCCTACTGAACCTAGCTGATGTCTTTTGAGACTGTCACCAAGGCCTTGGATAAGGGAAAGTCAGTACATACAGCTTACATTGACCTGGCCAAGGTCTCTGACACAATCCCCCACTCGGGCATCATCGAAAAACTAACATAACTTGGTGTTAATCCCTATCTAGTCAGATGGGTGGCCAACTGGCTCACAGACAGGACCCACAAGGTCAAAACAGGCGCTGCCACCTCAGACAGCAGACCTGTCACTAGTGGTGTTCCACAGGGATCTGTCCTGGGACCTCTACTGTTTGGCATATACATCTCAGAGGTTCAGGCAAAGACAAAGGGCCTGTGGCTGACCAAATCTGCGGATGACTAAGTTGGGTACTGTCATTTACTCCCCAGTTGATGTTAACACACTGCAAGAGGGTCTTCACAGCTACAAATAACTGGTGCCAAAGTCACGGCCTTGATATAAACATAGAAAAATGTATTATCATTCCATTTGGCAAAAACATGGTCCCTACTGATTACCACATCAACAGCAACCCCCTAAGCACACAACCTGTGGTGAGAGACCTGGATACTCAGGTTGGCAACAATCTCACATTCGACCATCATGTGGCTGCAGTGGTGGTCAGAAAAGCCTTTTACTTGGTTCATCTCATAAGCAAAGGGATGGCATCCAGAAAAAGAGGAGGTTATTACCTATTTGTACTCCTCCCTTATTAGACCTATAATTGAGTACAATGCCCTGTCTGGTATGTACCTCTCCAAATACCTGCTCCAACTGGAAAGGCCACAGAAATACCTCACAAAGAGAATCCATGGCCTCAACACCTATCATATGTGGACAGGCTTAAATCATTATCACACTACTCGGTATCATACAGATTGCTCAGAGGTGATCTGTGTCTCCCATACAAGGCAATATCGGACCCTGACGACTAGAGATGCTCCATATCCGTCTAACTCCTCGCGCATTACCCACTAGATAGGCCTAAATCTAATACGCAACATCAACAAAACTTGCTGGAGAGACAGCTTGGTCTCCCAGAGGCTGCCCCTTCTCTGGAATAGACTTACCATACATGTCAAACAGAGTATCTCACCAACCCTCTTCAAATGCAACCTAGATGAGTGGATGGGAAACCATAAATATGTACAGGGATTCCACCTTTGCCCCTCATTGACAGGGGCAACAGGTGCCGACTGAGGTTTCTTTTTTTGGGATAAACTCTTGGCTAGGCTTGTAAGGGCCCCAGGGCCATTAGCCTAGTAACCTCCTATGATAATATGCACAAGTATAGAAAGATTGCTGTTAAGCAACTCTTTTTTTTTTTTGATAACAGTAGAGCACAAAAACTTTTAGCACAATGACTCAACAGAAAGTAGAAAGGGCAGTCACCAAGCTTAGAGAGCCTATAACAAAGGAAGGTATCAAGAGATTCTGTAGAGGAATTAGAACTATTTTGGAAATTCTATGAAAGTCTGTATAAAGCAGAGAAATGTGGAAATCAAGAAAAGATACAAATGGAAATGTTTATGGAAGAATTAAATATGCCAAGGTTAGAGGTAGATGAGGCTCAACTGCTAACAGGATAAGAGGAGATGAGATAAAAATTGTGATGTATAACCAATCTACAGGAAAGTCCCCGGGAATACGGTGTATTCCTGTGGAAGTTGGAAACTAGGAGGGAAAAAACTGATAAAGATCTGGAAGGTTTTGTTGAACAGTATTTTAAGAGAAGTAGTACCAACATCCTGGAAGAAAGCAGTGGTGGCTGTAATACCTAAAGATTGTAAAGATCCATCCGACTCAGCTTCAAACAAGCCCATTTCAATGCTAAACCATGATTATAAAGTGTTCATGTCTAGAATGACAAATGTAATGCCAAAACTGATAGATATGGGTCAGTGTGTTTTTTTTTTGGAGGAGAGGCAACCATTTGACGACATTAACAGAACACCGATGATACAGAGGTAAGCAGAATGTAAGAAGATACCATTGGTGTTGGTGGGTCTTGAAGCAGAGAAAGCATTTGACAGAGTAAGCTGGGACTTTATGAGCAGGTTAAGTGAAGCATTTGCATTTCCTGAAAAAAAATATAAGGTTGATTAGTATGATATATGAGGGATTGGAGGCAAAAAGTGGGTGGGGGTCCTCTCTGATAAATTTCCATTTGAGCAGAGGAACCAGGCAGGGGTATCCTCTTTCCCCATTGTTATTTGCATTATATTTTGAAACACTGGCAAAGAAAACAAGGGACTCAGAAACTCAAGGGTATAATTAGTATGGTAATGAAGAAAAGCTGGTCCTGTTTGCATATGATATTTTATACCTGCCAAGACCAGAAAGAGACATTACAGTGCTGTAGAAAATTTTGAGACAGTTTCAGATCTTTTCGGGTATCAAAATTAATGAAGCTAAAACAAAGGCAATAGAAGTAAATTATGTAAATAGACACAAATTGGTTCAGCAATATCCATATTTATGGGAACATGATAAAATGAAGTACTTAGGAGTATGGATTAGAAATGATTCTGATGTGGCAGCTAAGGATATGTGGGAAGAGACCAAACAAAAGATAATACAAAAACGGAGAAAATGGAAGCCTTGTTATATGGATATATATAGTAAGATAACAAGCAGTCAAAATGTTTTTAGTCCCTTTAGTCATACATGTCAGGCATATTTTTATCAACTAGAGGAGAAGTTGGGGATCGCAATTAATAAAGAGCTGAAGGACTTTATCTGGGATGGTAAGACTGCAAGAGTCAAGTGGGATAAGATGATTCTTCTAGTAGAAGATGGCAGATTGGGATTACCCAATTTGATGGGGTATTTCACAGCTACACAGTTAAGGCTCCCATACATAGCAGAAGCAGAAAACTATAATTTAAAGTGGAAAGGGATAATGTTGAAACATGGGTGGAAGCTCAAGAAACAAGGAGAGACTAGGATTTTGGATGCAGGCCTTTAAGGAGGACAATAATCATTTTATTTGTCATTTGTTAACCAGGTTAGTCTGGCTGGGCAAAGAATATTATATCCAAGTAGAAGAAAGTATTTTAAAACTAAGCCAACACAGGAATGGAGAAATGAAATTCTGCAGAGAGGGATGACTGCAATTAGGGATATAGACAATAGGCAACAGTGGGATGGAATTTATTTGAGAAAACTGGCAAAGGAACCAAGGCACTGGGAGCAAATAATTAGAAAGGGAAAGGTAATAAAATGGGAAGAGACCAAGAATTTTGACTGCAGGTTACAGATTGTCTTCTTTATGAAGGATTGCAAAGAGAAAGAAATAAATGAAAGACCAGCACTGATGGAGTTTTTAGTAGAATCTAGAACTGAAGCTGCCATTAAAAAGGAATAATTAGTAGAGCATATAAAACATTGCATGATAACTATAAGAATCAATCAGAGGAGGTTAGAAAGGATTGGGAAGATAGACTGGATACGCAATTTACAAGGAAACAATGGGAGGATATATGTATGTCCCCCAAATATGCAACAAAATCTAGAAGATTTAGGATTTTTTCTTGGAAATGTTTACATATATATTTTTATAGCCCAAGTAGACTCCAAATAATTTTTCCTCAGGCAGACAGCAAATGTTGGAAGTGTGACAAGGAAGAAAGAGTACTTAGGAACATATTTACTGGGAGTGCAGCAGGTTGGCAGACTTTAAGGATTCCCTGTGGGATGCACTGTCAGAGATGGTGAGTGGGCAGATTGGTGTGATGAGGGAGATGATTTTTCTGAGCTACGATACAGAATCGGAATTGCCTAGAAATAGTAAGGTCTTGTTGTGTCTAATTATGGTGGCTGCCAAAACGCGATTACTAGAAAATGGAAATCAAAATATCAACCAACTATATTAGAAGTGGTAACTATAGTAACACAGACAAAACAACTGGAATTGAGATCTTTAGAAAAGGGCAGGAGCAAATAGACAGGAAAAATGGGAACAGTGGGAACAATACATACAGGGGATGAATGAAGTTTAAAAGAAGCCAGGACATTAAATGAGATGTAATGTTTGACTGAAAATGATTGGATAGATTATAAGTTCATAGATTCATAGGTTCATACTAGGCTATCTGCCCAAGGGCATTTATAAGCCTAGCCCATAGTTATGTGGCTTTCGCCACCCCTTTAGTTTGAATAAAACTATGCCTATTATTTTGCTGTGCCTCTGTCAAGCAGTGACACTGAAGTAATCCCTGGGGTATATCTGCGATCTCCCATCCATTGGTCAAGATTCCTCTTGAACAAGGCCAGTGCTCTGCCTCACATGTACTGGGATTTTGTTCCACAGCATAGGGAGTCTCTGGGTGATGAATCTGTCCCTCCAGCACGTTCTATTAATAACCGTGTCAAGGTTCAAGTCTCCGGCCCTTGTGGTTCTGAGGGATCTAGATTTTTTGAGGTGAAGCATATTCATCAAATCTGGGTTTGACATGGCCTTATATGTCAGGCACAGGTCACCTCTGAGCAAGCGGTATGAGACTGAATAGAGCTGGAGTTCTTTCAGTCGGGCAGCATAAGACATATTTTTGAGACCCTTTATCCTTTTGGTGAGGAACTTTTGGGGCCTTTCCAGCTGCTGCAGGTGTCGGGTCAGATACATTCCGAGTGGGGCATTGTACTCGATCATAGGTCTAATGAGTGATGAGTACAGGGGGACGATGACCTCCCTTGATCTAGATGTGAATCCCTTCATGATCAGGTGGGCAATGTAGAAGGTTTTCCTAACTACTTTAGCAACATGAGTGTCAAACGAAAGGCTACTGTCACAACCTGGGTCCCCAGATCCCTGATGACTTCTTCTGTGCTCAGTGGATTGCCACCTATATGGTAGCTAGGGGTAACCTTGTTTTTCCCGAAGGGTATGACTATGCATTCCTTGGCGTTTAACTTTAGGCCATGGCTCTGGCACCAGTTATCCGTTTCTGTGAGGCCCTTCTGAAGGATATCTGTGTCAGATGTGTTTTCGACTATGGCGCCCAGTTTGCAGTCATCTGCAAACTTTGTCAGCCATAACCCTCCTGTGTTTGCTTGTACTTCAGAAAAGTAGATGCCGAACAAGAGTGGACCCAGGACTGACTGTGGGACACCACTTGTGACAGGCTTTGAGTCTGACATGGCTCCAGCAACTCTGACCCTGTGGGTTCTGTCACTTAGCCAGTTTGCAACCCATCTTGTGATGTATGGGTTTACATTCAAGCTGATGAGTTTTTCGATGATACCAGAGTGGGGTATTGTGTCGAAGGCCTTTGCCAGGTCGAGGTAGGCTGTATGGACTGCCTTTCCCTCATCAATGGCCTTGGTGACTGTCTCGAAAAGTCAACCAAGTTTAAAAGGCATGATCTGCCTTTGACAAAGCCAAACTGGGTTGGATCCAAAGTCTGCAAGTTCCCTATGTCTTTATTTATGAGTTCCATTATGATCCTCTCCATGGCTTTGCAGATAAGGCTTGTCAAGCTAATGGGACGGTAATTTCCAGGGTCGGTGGAGGCACTGCCCTTGTGAAGTGGGACCACAGTGCCACTCCTTTATCCTGAGGTGAGGCTAAGATTAAACAGCTGTCCTAACTGGGTTTAATTCCTCATTGAGTTCGTGGAGCACACAGCCGGGGACACCATCCGGTCCCATGGATGCTGTGTTTTTGCCTTGGAGAGCAGTTCTCACCTGGGCGTTGGAGATGTTTGGGGGCTACAATCCTCTGGTATAGATATCTCTCCTTTGGGGAGGGGGGGAGAAGTTTGCACTGAACCTGTCAGCCAGTACGTTGGCAATGTGTGTAGATTCAGTAATCTTCACATCATTTTGAACTAACTCTGAGCATATCTGGGAGTTTCCTCCTAGGTTTCTAACATAGCTAAAGAAGGCCTTATGATTGTCTTTTGAGTCCTTGGCGATTTTTCTCTCAAAATTTGCCTTGGATGATTTTATGAGAGCTCTTTAGTTTTTTACTTATAATGATCAAAGGTGTCTTACCTTTCAAGGATTTTGCTCTATCTTGTAGTAGCTTCCTCCTTTTGTTGTAGAGCTTGTTTATGGCTGGGGTCCACCAGACTGGACGCTTGCCTTTGGTACAAAGAGTCTTAGTTTTGTTTGGGATTGCCTGATCCATGCAGTCCTGTAGGTGCTGGTAGAAGGCATTTGTAAGTGATTCAGTGGTTTGAGTAATGTTTACCACTGGCTCAGGGGCCTTAAAGGAGATCACACTAGTTTTTAGAAGTGTGAAGTCGGCTTTTGAGAAGTTTTTCACTGTGGTCTTTTTTATTTCAGGTGGGGGCGGGATGAGGACCTCCAGCGAGATTAGTTTATGATCTGATCTCACCAGTGAGGGGTATATTTCCGGTGTTGAACATTGTGATCCCATGTTCGTGATGATGAGATCAAGTATGTTTTCTCCTCTTGTGGGGATGGTGACTAGTTGTTCCATGGCATTTGAGTTTATGAACTCCAGGAACCTTTGGGCTAGAGTGTTTGGGCTTGAGTAGTGTTCCCAGTCTATATTAGAGTAGTTGAAGTCACCTAGTATGATGGTGTTTGGAGATACATTTATCCCCTCCAATGTTTTCAGGAAGGCCATGTGAGGTTCCTGAGTTTGAGAGGGTGGCCTGTAACATGCTACAAATTGCAGAGCAGTCTTGCCTATGGTTAATTGCACCTGGATGGTCTCCGATGCATTGTCGGTTGCCAGCAACCTTGAGGTGTGGATGTTGTTTATGAATATGGACACCCCTCCTTTCTTGGTGTTGTCCGGATTTTGGGGCGGGAACGCATGATATGAGGAGAAACCTGATAGTGCTGGGGTGTTCTCAGGAGCCTTGAACCAGGTTTCTGTCACAGCACAGACATCGATGTTCTCCATACTGAGAAGGGCCTCCGTGCATCTTGAGATTGAGACTTCTGGCACTGAGCAGCATTACCCTTAGTTTTTCCTTTTGTGTTCTAGGGTGGTAGGTTTAGAATTTGAGCCTTGCCTAAAAAGGCACTATGGGGTGGCAAGAGCCTTTGCCAATATCCGAAGCCTAGGGTGGCAGGTGCAAGCCGTCCCTTGCAAAGCAGCGTGGCTTGTCCAGCATGTCATCCCAGGCAGACAGACATTGATCCTTTTGAATGACACCAGAATTTAAGCCAATTATTAAAGCTGATCATCTTATCACTGTATTGTGGCATCATTCTAGGTGAAGGTAGGATATTGCTCAAGGTCAGGGTCATACCTGCCTGGGCTACATAATCAGAGAGCTCCTCAATGTCTCTTTTCATGTAGTCCAAGGAGGTACATCTCAGGTCGCTGACACCAGCGTGGGACAATGACTGAGTCGTATTTGTACCTGTTGTTGAGAGACCCGAAGTGCTGTGATGCTATATATATAAATGTTTGCAACCGAGTTGGTTTCAGTTTGTTTGTGTCTTTTTCCAGTTAGAATGGTTAGCCAGCCCGCGTCCGCTGTCCGGTGGTAGTGTTGTGTGGATTTTTTACATTACCCGGGTACGCAAAGCTGACTGGCAGGCACAACCTTCAAGGGCATGCCTTCACAGAAGACGCTCTAGCTGAGAATCGAACGGGACAACATCTTACTGTGAGGCGACAATGCTACTGCAGTATATGGTCTGTGAAGTAAAATGCTTGCAACTAGGACTGTGTCAGTGTGGTTTATTTTCATTTATATAAATGTACGATGCTTATGTCATAAGTGATGGTTAAATATCGATATTTCTTGTTTAAAAAAATGGTCAGGAATTGAATAATTTATGTAATGTTGATTAGGTTATATGATATATATAGCAATATATGTGAACTATAATGTTAATTTGTTAATACAGTTTGATTACTTTTGTATAAATATAAATTCGCATGTGTCACAAGTGATAATAAGGTGTTTAAAAAAAAAATCAAAGGACGGATGATGGGGAGTTGAGGTGGAGATAGGAAGGCAGGAGATGCAGAAAGTTAAATGCACATAAAAGGCAAATTAACAGACATCTCCTTTGGACACCTATCAAGCAAATATTGGGACATAAGCAATCCTTCAAGCAGTGTTTTTATTTTGCCCTTCTCCAAAATAACATCTACACAACACATGATCTTGACCTTCAAATGGTTGCACTAGTTAGAAGTACTTGGGAATCATCGCCAGCAATCAAGGGCTATATATACCTGCGTTCGTGAAGCAACTGTTTTCCCCTTCCCATCAGCAGGAGCTTTTGGTTTGTTACTTATGCGAGCTGCTTGTTCTTTACAGAAAGATATATGTCGGTCTGCTGCATTCTCATTGAATCTTCTTTGGCAGTATGGACACTGAACATAATCTTAAAAAAATGACAATGTCAAAGTGAGAGATGTAAATTATTACTCATTTAAACCAACGTGCAAAATTACAGAATTTATCAAAAATGCTTGCTGAGAGATTTAAATAGAGATTACATAGACAAGACAGATTTTGTTGATTAAAAGGTTCTATGACTACACAATAAACCTGAACAAAGCCTAGTATCACACATACTACAGGTCTTATCATATGTAAGTAAAAATATAATCAGATATAACAAACAATAAGGAAGAGAAAAAGAAACAATACAGTTATGATATTCTTTCAGAATTGCAATTCAAGCGATGTCACTCTACCCTCATTTAGCAATCGTCATGCCTACAACCTGTACAATATTTTTGAAAGATGCCAAAATTGCATTAGATTTTTTTTACATTACACAACAGAGGTTATAAGACAGATAAAGTAGCATCATAGATTTGCTCACTGAAGCCTACCCAAAAAAAAATCTGCTCAGGGAACTGATAAGTGATATTTATGAGATGTGCCCTTATCAGTATCATGTTGTACTACTACTACTTACTCAGTTAACTCATTCTGACTTCAGAAGGGTACATTTCACACAAGTTTCATACAGTCTGACAGGGAAGGTAAGTTTACAGATTTCCATCTCATTGTGGCCAACTTTCAGACCTTAACTAAGATGGCCCATAAAAGCTCTGCTGTGTAAACAGCACTTTCCGCAAATTACACAGAATCATTCAAAGAGTACTAAGGAAATATTTTTCCTTCATCTTCTGGGATACACGCTGTATATCCTACCAATATTCACCTACATCCCTGCACTGCCATTCTATCACTACCAGAAAGAGGTAACCCTTGGATAACTGTGAGCAAACCTGGCAAGATTTAAGAAAGATTAATGGAATAATTTCCATCTGCATAATCTGCAGGTGGAATCCTACAGGTGTTCATAGGTTCATATGTAGGTACTAGGCTATTGGCCCTAGGGCCTATATAAGCCTAGCCAAATGGTACCCTGGCTTTTGCCACCCAAGAAAATTATTTTCCTGTGACCCTGTCAAGCAGAGGCACAGAAGTGATGCCCAAGTGAATTTCCCATCTCCCATCCAATCATCAAGATTTTTCTTGAAGAGTGCTAATGAGGAGCTTTGTTTGACATAAATAGGTAGTTTGTTCCAGAGTATGGGAAGTCTTTGAGACAGGAATCTATCCCTCTAGCATGTTCTGTTTATTGTGGTGACAAGGTTTAGGTCCCTAGAGCGCGTAGCTCAGAGGGATTGGGATTTCTTTACATGGAGCACGTCCAACAGCTCTAGGTTTGACATAGCTTTGTATGTTAGGCAGAGATCGCCTCTGAGTAGGCAATATGCGACAAAGTAAAGCTGAAGTTTGAGACGTTCTGCATAGGGCATCTCTTTGAGGCTGGTAATCCTCTGTGAGGTATTTCTGTGGCCTTTCCAGTTATTGCAGATGTCTTGTTTGGTACATACCAAAAGGGGTGTTGTACTCTATAATGGGTCTAATGAGTGATGAGTAGAGGGGAACAATGACCTCTTTTTTCCTGGATGAAAAACATTTTCTGATGAGGTGTGCCACGTAGAAGGATTTCCTGACTACTGTGGCGATGTGATTATCAATGGAGACTACTGTCCACCTGAGTCCCAAGGTCTCTTATCACACTTTCGGTGTTAAGTAGACTACCACCTATGTGGTAGTTCGTGGGTACAGAGTTTTTACCAAAAGGGATGACAATGCACTTTTTGGCATTGACCTTGAGGCCACGGCTTTGACATCAGGCATCTGTCTCAGTGAGTCCCTTTTTGTAGGATGTCCACATCGTTAGGAGATTTGATTATGGCTCCTAGTTTGCAGTTGTCTGTGAACTTTGTTAGCCAAAGACCGTCTGTGTTAGCCTGTACTTCAGAGATGTAGATACCAAACAGGAGAGGACCCAGGACTGAACCCTGTGGTACTCCACTTGTCACTGGTCTGAAGTTGGATTTAGAGTCTGCTACTTTCACAGTGTGGGTTCGGTCAGTGAGCCAGTTGGCAACCCATCTTGTGACATAGGGATTTATACTTAGTTTAGTGAGTTTGTCTAGAATTCCAGAGTGGGGGATGGTGTCAAAAGACCTGCCGAGATCTAGATAGGCTGTGTGTACCACCTTACCCTCATCTACAGCTTTGGTGACCACTTCAAAAATGTCTATCACGTTTAGGAGACACTATCTGCCTTTTACAAACCCGAACTGGGTAGGGTCCAGAGTTTGGAGATTACCAATGTCATTGTTTATAAGTTCCATGATGATATGTTCCATAGCCTTGCAGACCAGGCTCGTCAGGCTAAAGGGGCGGTAGTTCCCGGGGTGCATGGTGGCTCCCCCTTTGTGGAGTGGGATAGCCATTGCTGTGCGCCATTCAGTGGGCACACAGCCTGAGGTGAGGCTATGACTGAACATGGTACTTGGGTGGGGTGCCAGTTCATTCTGTAGCTCATGTAGAACGCAGCCTGGGATGTTGTCAGGTCCCATGGATGCTGTGTTCTTGGCTTTGGAGAGAGAATTTTTTACCTGTGCAGCCGTGATTACAGGTACTTTACATTCTTCCGGTACAGAGATGGGCCCTTTAGGGAATGAGACAGGGGTAAAGTTAGCACTGAACCTATCTACCAGGATGTTGGCAATATCAATTGGTTCTGTATATTTAGTGCCATTGTGCTGTAACTCAGAGCAGATCTTGACATAGCTATAGAATGCTTTGTGGTTGTCTTTAGAATCAGTGGCGATTTTGTTTTCGTAACTAGCTTTGGAGGATTTTATGAGCGATCTCAGCTTCTTACTGAGGTTGACCATGGAGTTCCTCCAATCATGGGATTTTACTCTCTTTTGTAACAGTTTCTTTCTTCTGTTGTAGAGTTTGTTTATAACGGGGGACCACCAAATTGGCTTCCTTTTTTTGGAGGATAGCATCTTGGTTCGGTTAGGGATTGCACGATCCATGCACTCGTGTAAGTGCTTATAAAGTGCAATTGTATAGGATTCAGCAGTTGTATCTCTATTGTCCATCAGCATGGGTGTCGTGAAGTTTGCCATTTCTGTCTTAAGAAGCGTGAAGTTGGCTTTGGAGAAACTTTTTTATGGTGGTTTCCCTAATGGGGGGTGGGGCTGGGATGTGGATGTCTAGGGTGATTTGCTTGTGGTCGGATCTGACCAACGAGGAAGTGACCTCTGGTGTGGAACACCGGTTGCTTATGTTGGTAATGACCAGGTCTAGGATATTGCTGCCCCTGGTGGAGGTGTGGATAAGTTGATCCAAGGCATTGGAATTTATGAATTCCTGAAAATGTTGAGCACAACAGCTGGTACACGAGTAGTTTTCCCATTTAATGGTGGGGTAGTTGAAATTGCCCATTATTAGGGTATTAGGTTGTACCCTAATATTTTCCAGTGTATCAAGAAATGAGGACAGGGAATCCTGGGGCATGGTGGGAAAATCTGTAGCAAGCTACAATTTGCATTGCGGTCTTGCCGAGAGTTAGGTGCACTTGGATAATGTCAGATGCATTATGCTGAGCAACTAGCCTGGAGGTGTGGATATCCTTAATGAATATGGACACGCCTCCACCTTTAGTGCTTCGGTCCAAGTTAGCTGGCCGAAAGGTGTGGTATGATTTATAGCCTGGTAATGCAGGGGTGCTCTCTGGAGCCTTAAACCAGGTCTCTGTCACTGCACAGATGTCGATGTTCTCCATTTTAAGGAGTGCCTCGAGTGAGTGCATTTTGAGGTTTAGACTTCTAGCATCGAGAAGCATTACACTCAGATTTTGCTTGCATGAACCTGTTACGGTGGTGAATTTGGCATTTGAATCTTGCATAAAAAAGGCACTATAGGAGTGGCAAGAGCCTTAGCCAGTATCTGGAATCCCAAGGGCAACAGGTGCAGGCCACCTCTGGTAAAGCATCATGGTTTGTCGATCATGTCATCCTAGACAGACAGATACTGGATCCCCTTAGAATGACACCAGAAGCTTAGCCAATTGTTGAAGTCAATCATTTTGTCCTTATATTGTGGTATAATTCTGGGTGATGGCAGGATGCTACTCAGGGCTACGGCCATACCTGTCTGGGCTACAAGTTCAGAAAGCTCCTCCATGTCTCTTTTCATGTAGTCCAGGGAGGTACATATCTCAGGTCATTCACACCAACATGGACAATGACAGAGTCATATTTGTACTTGCTGTGGAGTGACCTGAGTGCATGCTTTATGTGGCGGATCTTGGCACCTGACAGGCAGCTGACAGCGACTTTCTCCTTGTTTAGCCTGGTGAGTGGAACATCAGTGTGCCTGACTATAGAGTCACCTATGACTAGAGTATTAGGTACGTTATTATGCCTTAAGGGCTGTGGTTGAGTGTCACATTGAGTTTGTGGGCTATGTGTCATTTGGGTTGTGTTGGGGGGGTGGAGGTTGCTTGCGTTTCTGCTTTGGAGATCCCTGTTGCTTGGGTAGATTTTTTTTGAGAGCCTCCACAAATGTAGGTGTGTGTTTTGTGTTTCTCTGTGTGTGTTTTGGTGGTGTAGATTTTGAGGGACTATGTGATGATTATGGTTGGTACAAGTGTTTTCCTTCTCCTCTTGGCTGTCTAGTCCAGTCTTGGGTGAAGAGAGCTTTGCTTCAAGTTTGGTTATATAAGTGCATCTCTCACAGGTTGTAGTGTTGCGTGGTAGGAGGAGGGGGTTGTCTTTGTACATGAGGCAACTGCTGCATTGACCCAAGATGCCCAGATTCATCAGGTAGACAGGAGAAAACACCGGGAGTTGACCCTTAGACATGCCTGGATAGGTGCTTATTTATTAAGTATTAAAAACTGTTTTCCTCTAGACAAGTGAGGAAAGTTGAGTGCTGTAGTAATTTGTGGCTTATTTAGTGCTTACAATGAGTTCTGAACAAGTGCTGAGCTAAAGAAACATATTTGTGTGCTGAAACTAGAAAACTGGCTAGTTCTAAGAAACACAACTAAGCTAGAAGGCTTCCCTCCAACACAAAAAGGCTTGGGGGCTCAGAAGCTTACAAACAGTCCTGGATACAGCAAATCTGTATCTGGACTAGACAACTTATAGGAAAGGCAGGAAACAAGCTTAGAATTTGTTTTTTTTTGTGAAGTGGAAAGGGGAAAGGAGGAGCAGAAGCTAACTGGGTTGGCCTTCTCAAATGTTCTCCCTGGAATAGGTAGAATTAGGTAATGACACTAGTGAGGGAGGAGTGTCCCAGATCAAATTTACAGTAGGGGTGGGCAACTGCAAAACCACCAAGTATAAAAACAGGATACCAAGAGAGAGGGAGGGTAAGAAACAAAAATCAGAACAAACCCAACCAGATGCTTAACAATTGTAGAAAATTCTACTTCATACCTCACACACAGTGAGTAAAATAAAAGTGCTATAAATAACTCAGAAATAAGCAAAAAAAACAGGATACTTAATGTTATATATCTCAGATTTGTTAGCTCAGAGCTCTTCCTCTGACTTTCTCCTATTAGCTCAGTGTGAAATGGCAGAAACAGTTACAATTAACTTCTTAAGTAACAAAGTTGAAACCTGAAACAACTTTAAAAAAGCTTGAAAGAACCAGTTAGGTGCTTATTTCCAAGGTGTAGTCCAGGCAACCCCAGTCAGCCAATGACCACAAACAATTCACTCTCACTGAAATGCTATACTGGCCTTGGCTAAGCTCTGATGACCTGGGACATGTGCTCAGACACACAGCCTCTACTAACAAACAACTAGGCCCAAAACACAAGCCTGAGTATAGACAATGCTACACTACCAACACTACTTAGGTAGAAAAAACTTCAGAAATGTTTAAGCAGATAAAGGATCAAGGAGACTCTAGAGAATGCTTTTAAATGCAAACAGGTTATATGATACACTCCTAGCATGTAATCAGAGCAAATAAACCCAACCAAATGCTTAACAACTGTAGAAAATTCTACTTAATACCTCACACACAGTGAGTAAAATAAAAGTGCTATAAATAACTCAGAAATAAGCAAAAAACAGGATACTTAATGTTATACATCTCAGATTCATTAGCTCAGAGCTTTTCCTCCGACTAGCTCAGTTACCCAGACCTGCTGAGATTTTCTCCTTGTCTGATAGATACGTACTATGTTTCTGCTAATTTAGCCAATAACAAGCAATGGCTTGGTTCCCAAACATTCCAGAGCAATTTAAGAATGAGCAGATACCTATATGGTATGAGCTGCCATTGATAAATTGTAGTCATGTACTGTATATGCTAGGAGGTCTTCATCTGAGTATTCCAGTTCCTGAAGCTTACCTATCAGGTAATGCAAGACTCTGTAACAGACAAATACATCCTGGGGTGGTACATTGCATAATTTGCAAATCTTTACAACAGTGCTGTTACACTCAAATTACATGGCAAATATAGTTATTTTATTTATTTAGCATTTGTTTATTGGGAGTGTCCAACTGAGCCAAAAAGGCCCGTTTTCAACAGAGGCCCTGGAAGAAACGCTTCAAATTACCTAGTAAAAAATACAGTGTTAACACAGAACAAAATATAAAACAAGAGGTTACATAATAAGCAGCAAATACATACTGAATTGAGATGGTGCAATAGACAGAACTACATGAAACAAAAACAGAGGAGGTTATAGAATTAGCAATACATATTGAATTGAGATGACGCAACAACAATAATACAAATAATTTGTAAGTCAAACATATTACACATTACAACAGATGGTCCTTGAATGCAACACATTTAGAAAAAAAAGATATAATGTATTTCTACCTGTGGGGGATGGTACTCTCACCAGATTTAAGCAGTTAATAAAAATGAAAGTAAAATAAGCTGGAAATAAGACTCAAAGGAGAAGAAAGAAAAATGGACAAGGAAATAAGCTTTAGGAGGGAGAGATCTAGGATGAAAAAGACTAGAACAAAATAAAAACAGAGGGCTCATCCTGGCGTTGAGCAGGAGCACAACCAGTTGGTAGACACACAGGCTAGGAGACTAATTCTGAATTTGGAGGGGGTTAGCTGTGCCATGAATGGGCTGGGGAACTGAGATCCAAATTTTGGAGATGTGATTTGAAAATAAGGCAACTCTGTAGCTATTATTAGCTTTAGTGACTTCTACAAGAAGTTTGTTGGATGAGCAGAGGGTTCTGTTGCTAATGTAGTGTTTTACTAGGTTTTTAAGGGATGGACATTTGTCTAGCTGGTAGATGATGGAATGACAGATTTTGAGTCGACTGAGGTGCAACAGGTTAGGGAATTCCAACCAGCCTAGTTTGTGAAGTGCTGAACAATGATGTGTTTTGTTAGGGAGGTTGATGGCAAACTAGGCTATTTTGTTGTAGCAGGTTTCCAGTTCATTTAGATTTGGTTTCTTTAATTTTTCGAAAACTGGGGAGGCATAAAACAGTAGATAGTATGGGCTTTGGCAATGGCAGTTTTGGTGGTGTGCGTGAGGAATAGTTTGGCTCTATAAACTGACTCTAGCTTTATGTGGACCTTTTTGATCGTGAGGGCTATATGTACAGGTCATAACTCAGGTATTTGTCAGTGGTGACGCCTAGTAGTTTGGTGTGCTAAACTGGCTCAAATTTGGTGTTGTTAGTAGAGTAAATGGTGAATGCGATGAAGACTGAGATATTTTATTGTTGGAAAATAATAGTAATTTGGTCTTGTTGGAGTTCAGTATTAGTTTTCTGGCGGAAATGTAGTGTTCAATATCTATAAAAGCATTTTGTGTTTTTTGCAAGAGTTTGGGGCTTGAGGTGGCTAAGTAGATAAGTGTAGAATCATATGCATATTGTAGAATGCCAGCTGATGTGGTCGAAGATTGGAGATAATTTGTAAAGACTGTAAAGAGAAGTGGGCCAAGTATGGAACATTGGGGTAGCCCCACTTAGACTGGTAAGAGTGAATATATATTGTCTAGCCATTTCATGGCTTGCTGTCTGTCAAGTAGCTTTGGAACCATGATAGGGTAGACTGAAAAGTTTAAGGTGGCTAGTTGGCATGCGCATATACATGTGTGTGTACATATATATCTTTAAAGATATATATATATATATATATATATATATATATATATACACACACACACACACACACACACACGTCTCCACATACGAACACCCATATCTATGTGTGCATATATTTACAGACACACACACAAACAAGGTACATAGATATGGGTATAGACAGACATTCAGACTTTGATTTATAATGCCTTTACATGCTTTCTCAGTGTTTCATACGGAAATCTAAGATATGACTACGTAAAAAAGTTAGAAAGAAAAGAAAGTTATGCACCTACCATAACATTAGATATTCTCAATTCATGTCCGTCCACTTTGATATCAGGACAGGTTAAGAAGCATAGCAGGTAGTAGTTGCTCGGCACTTAAGCTTTTCCAATATTGTAAAACCCATCCCCTGACTCCCATAACTCACCATTATTCCCCTCTCTCCAGATCGACTATGTTCTAAATATAACACAGGAACCACATATGAATCCTTAGAGTCATCCCTTTAGATCTTTGGGCAGAAGGGAATAGCAAGTGGAACTGGAGAGGGGGATGGGGTTAATGAAGTGGATGGGCATGGATCATGGAGATCTAATGTTAATAAGTATATAACTTTTGTACTTTACATGATCCAGATTGTGCGCTTCAACCTCAGGGCACAATCCCCCTTACAGCCTCTTAGGTGCTATCAAGACAGAATACTTCTGATTATGGAGGATCTAAAGATAGACCTAGACCTTGAGATCACATCCACCACGTGGTGCCTTGCAAATATATGCAGTGAAGCCCATTTTGCAGTCACAAAATTATCAATTGAAAAGTGTGGGATGCAGCTGTAGCTCTAGCAGAGGGCACTTTCCCTGATAAGGTCTTCTTGTACTTTGCATAGCAAAAAATAATATAATAATAAAATAATACAATCAGACAGACATCTAGACAGGGTGATCTTTGAAACTTTGCAACAATTTTTTAAAGTGAAAGAAGTACAGCTGTGTAAGTAAACCTTACCATAACAGTAGATATTTGAATGATTACTGGTGCAGTAGCCTTACTTCCATGGGTTATATCCTGACAAGGATATAACAGCTGGCCAGCGTTCAAAGCTTCAGGGCACCTTCCATGCACCCATACTGTCAGGCAGCTTGAGCTGAGATGACTAAAACACAAGTTTGGGTGCAAAGCCCTTTAGATCTTTCCTGACAACAGAGACATGGAGGCTGGGCCCTGAAGGGTAATGCTACGAACAATAAAAAAAAAATAAAACAAAATAAAATAAATGTCCACACCTTGGCAAGAAACGCACCAAAAAAACAATGGGAATGGAGGGAGGCTGTGGCTACTGCAGCAAAGATCATTCAAATCTGTTACGGTAAGTTTTACTTGCATAACTGTACTGTGTTCATCATACTGATGACTACTGTAGCAGCCTTAGCTATATTACAATTGGGATGTGGAAGAAGAGTCCAGGAGCTACTGGAGCATGGTCCTAGCAAAGAATGATCTGGATCTAGAGAAGGAATCCAGCTTACAATGCTTTGTAAAAATTGCAGAGGACAGAGTGGCAGCCTCTAGAACACTTCTAAAATCTAACCTTTTCCAAAAAGCCATAGATGAAATCAAGGCCCTGGTAGAGTGGGCCTTGACCGTGCCTGGAATAGTTTTATTAAGGTGAGTATAACAAAATAACCTTAGACAACCATTTGGAAATAGTCTTTTTGACACAGGTTACCCCTTCTTACCTTCAGAAGAAATAAAAAATTATGAAGATCTGAAATATTAAATTCTGTCAAGATAGTACCAGCGTTGTCTGTGGACATCAAAGGTAAGGAGTATCCTCTCTCCCTCATTTTTAGGTTCAGGAAAAAAAAGGAAATAGATAGTTTGGCTTAATGTAAACTTGAATACCACTTTAGCCATAAAAGAAGGATTAGTTCTCAAAGAAACCTTGTCCCTGTGGAAAATAAGATAGGGTTGACTCAACACAAGAGCTTGTAACTCAAAATACCCTTTTTGCAGATGTGAGAGCAATTAGTAAAACTGTTTTCCATGTTCAGTACCTCAAGTCAACCAGATTAGCTGGTTCAAAAGGAGCTGGTGTTAGCTTATCTAACACAAAATTAAGATCCCAAGGAAAGCCCACCGGTTTTCTTAGAGGCATGTTATGCAAAACCCCTTTCAACAGCATTTTGACATGAGACTGCATTGAAAGAGGAGGATCCATGGGCAGATGAGTTGAAATGGATGATAAATTAACCTTGATGGAGGAATAGAAAAGGCCATAGGATAGTAACTCACACAAA
The DNA here is from genome assembly GCF_019279795.1 of Protopterus annectens. Classification (NCBI taxonomy): domain Eukaryota; kingdom Metazoa; phylum Chordata; order Ceratodontiformes; family Protopteridae; genus Protopterus; species Protopterus annectens. Next base: position 1,765,446,048 of record NC_056731.1, read on the forward strand.
TATTGTACAACCAGAGAAAGTACAGTTGTATAAGATCTTACCATAACAGTAGATGTCCTTCTCTTCACTGCTACAGTATTCCTTATTTTAGGGATCACCATTAGCCCACCATCTGGCCACTATTCCAAAGCCTTTTAGTACTTCTAGACATAGTATGTCACACATATGCTCTCCCATGCAAGGTGTAGGGCATAAAGGTAACGTCCATACTCTGAACTAAAGAAGCCTCAGGAGGAAGAGAATGTCCCAAGGGACAAGGAAAAACATGTGCATCCAGAAAGAGAAAAGGGAAAGGAGCCCTTCGGCCAAGAGAGCAGAAAAGAAAAAACCTAGAGCAGAAGAGGTAGGAGAGAAGGAGTGAATACTGCAATGGCGCCAAGAAGGACATCTACTGTTATGGTACGATCTTACATAACTATACTATGTCTTTCCATATTACTGTTGCAGTATTCCTTACGTCAGGGAGAGTACAAAAGCTTGAGAGGAAACTTGGGAGGAGGAGAATACAGAAGAGACCTTCAGAAACCCATGCAAGACCGCCCTGCCATGACCCTGGAAATAACATCTAGCGTATTATGCTTAGGGAAAGTATGAACAGAGGACCAAGTAGCAGCCCGTATCCAATCCCTTGAAAAAAGCACCAGAGGAGGCAACAGCCCTGGTAGAATAAGCCTTTACTGATAAGAAAAGACATTTACCATGAAAAGAATAACAAAAAGAAATGGCTTTAGAAATCCAGGATGAGAGGTAGTTTGTCTACAAACAGCTAAACCAAAAGACCTGGGATGAAAAAAAAAAAAAAAAAAAAAAAAGCTGCTCAGACTTGTGAATAACTTTGGTTTTATCCAGATAATATTTGAGCTGTCTATGCAACTCCAAGGTTTGAAGAAGTTTCTCACTGGCAGACTGAGGAGAAGGAAAAAAAGAAGGCGAATGAATAGACTGATTAAGGGACAGCTCACGATGACCACCTTGGCCATAAGCACCCTATCTCTGTGAAATAAAGAAAGGAGGAAGCTATGAGGACCTGGAGCTCAGACACCCTCTTAGCTAAACAGCCCCAGTGTAATATCGTTGTTTGTCAGATGTGACCATAAGGCAGTACTAACTGAAATAAAAATTAAATCCTGGAATCCAGCGAAACCAAAAACCTTAGGAAACAATTCCAAGGCTAAACTCTCTCTACTAAGCAACACCTTGGGTAGATTCTATGCACCCCTAAGCCTAGTAAACACCATAGCATACATTGAGCTATTAACAAAATCTCTCCACAGTCATACTGACAGCTGAATAGAGCAAGCTGTGCCATTCATATTAAGAATAAAACAAACTCAAAACACAAGCCACCCCCGTAGAATCACAATATCAATCGGTTACACAGGCCACCCCCGTAGAATCACAATATCAATCGGTTATACAACAAAGAAAAAAAGAGAGGAACAGACTACATACTAAAATCCCTCTGACCAATCTAAACAGGCAGCTAAGAGGGTTAATTAATACTACAAAGGAGGCTACATTTGAAGAAGAAAATAGCTTCTCAGGCAAAGGGCAACCACAAAGCTTTCTACAGCTATGTCCATAACCACAAAGGAAATACACAACAATGCTTAGAACTTATTGTAAATGGCATCACCCCCATTGAACCAGAGGCCATTGTCAATCTTCTGGCTAACAGGCTCAGCTCAAATTTCTCCACCCACTTCCCTCAATATTCCAAAGGAAATACAACATAACACAATCACCCCATCCATTACCAAGAACAAGTCAACAATGCACTTTCCAAGGCCAAAAACACTACATTAATGGGCCCGGATAACATCACAAGTTGAAACACGATCTCTCTGCTCCACTTGAATCACTTTTCAACTGCAGCCTTCAGTCAGGTTTTGTGCCCAAGGAATGGAAGATGGCTATAGTCATTCCCCTGCACAAAGGAGGTTCAACCACTGATTCGGGTAACTACAGGCTGGTAAGTCTTAACAGCCTCATATGCAAGGCCATGGAAAGAATCATCATGGATATGATAAATGAGGATACAGGTAACCTGTAAATGGCAGACCCCTCACCTTTCGGCTTTATTAAAGGAAGGTCATGTCTATTAAATCAGGTGGACTTTTTTGAGAGGGTCACCGAAGCACGGGATGAAGGTAAGACTGTGCACACAGCTTACTTCAACCTGCCCATGGCTTTTGATACAATACTTCACTCGGGCATTATAGACAAGCTCACTAATTTAGGTATAAACCCTTTTACCGCTGTCTGGATAGCCAAATTATATATATATATATATATATATATATATATATACCTCTGACAAATTATGAAAGTATGCAGATTGTTTTATTTGCAGAAAATCTACTTTAAATAACTTGGTGTCCAATGTTGTCAATTTTCGTCTGTTCAGACATATGGGTTGTCTGATCCAACAGAATCTGACCTTGATGCTGACTTTGAAACTTATCAGATCCAGTGCTGTGACTTCTCCACTATCCATAATTCCCTAGGCTGTACTTCAAATGCTTAGGTGTTGTTTGCTGCTTGAATTGTTTGGACATGCATAGAGCTCTCTTCTGCAGAAGGCTGTTTTTACTTAGTATTGCTGCTTTTCCTATCCTGCCATGAGAGCTTTTACTCTCACTTTGAGCATGGTGTTTTCTTAAACTTCAGCTAGTTTTTGATGGGCTATGTTGGTTAATTAGTTTAATTACCATTAGAGTTAAGGCCTTGGCCTCTGTCCTATATTTTTAGTATACCTTTAAAAAAAAAAGACAGTTATAAGTTAGAAAGTTCTTGCTGTTTGCTTAACTTCTTGCTTCTAGGTAGTAGAAATGTTGGAGTCGACTGGATTTAAAAAAGCTCACTGTGAGCACAAACTTTCACCACAAGACCCACACTTCAGCTGTGTATATTGTCTTGGTGCCATGCACTATGACATCAAATGCCAGTCCTGTGCAGCTTTCAGTACAAGGTCCTGCCAAATCAGAAGGAATAAACTTGTTTTAAAGGGGCATCTTCCTGCACAGATGGGCTTATCCCTTCACCTTCCTCACCTTCTAAAAGAGAGAAAAATTAAGTTGAAGGGACAAGAAAAAGATAAAGGAGAAAAAGACAAAAGAGATGAGGAAAGGTGCAAATCTTCATCTAAAACATTGAGGGAAAGGACTCTGGAGCCAGCAACCTCTGCTGGCCCCGACCCCAAAGTTCCCAGAAGAGGTCATATCCAACACCCACTCTGGCCTGATCGCCTTCTCCATGCACCAGGTACTCACTTGGACCAGTGAATTCCAGACTCCAGTCAACCAATACTACAAGAAAGAAGGTATTCATGGACCACCATTGGTAGCATCATTCACCCGATCATCAAGAAGCCTCACAGAACTTGGCGTCAACAGGATGATGATGAAATTCTTGAACACAGACACAGCTTGGGTTATATCAGCACCGTACCCTGGGAATGTACAGAAAATTGGCCAACTTACCCCTCCTTTGCAAGAATCTACCCTGACCTTTGGGTTCAGTAGTAATGGAAACAATTGGAACTGTAGCACCATTGTTAATGCCGGATCTGCTTGCATTTTTGCTAGCTATATCCATCTTTCTGTCTCTACTCTCATATGTCTATGGATCGAGATGAAACTGAGCCGAATCTAAAGATATGAGTTCTGGGGGTTGGGAAAAATGGGGGTAAATGTGAGTTGACACTGATTCTCGGAACCATCTCTTCCTGTCGGGGTTCAGCTGTGGACAGCTCAGATCTGAGATCTGTTTTGGAGCAAGGGTTTGTTAGTGCCAAGGCTTCCCTTTCTTTGAAATGAAAGGAGTCATTGGTTCATAGGTTGGTACTAGACTATCGGCCCTAGGGCCTATACAAGCCTAGCCATAACAATTCCCTGGCTATTTCTTCCCACACTATTTACTTTCCTGTTCAACATTGGTTCTGTTAGCAGCCTTGGCTTTTGAAAGGGTTTTGGCAAGTACCAAAAACAAGGTAGCTTCAACCAGTTTGGTTCAACCCAAGCCCTGCCTGCAGTTTATTTCTTTGCCTCTTCATCCTGTCGGTAAAGGACAGTCAGTACCAAAGGTTTCTGACATTTGCTTTGTTAGCTCCCCATCCAATTCTGACCCTTTTTCTGCTCACCCAGAAGATGCCTCCAGAAAACAGACATGCAAGCAGATGCACTTGGAGTCTTCACCAGAGTCTTTCACTGAAGATACTGGCTAAGAGGAAGGTGAGGAATCCCTCTGCTCCCTCTCTTAAGATGTCACACATTCAGTGATATTCTAGAATAACTGAAACAGAGAAGGGAGTTGGTCATCTCAAGACACTATACCAGATGAGTCAGTATTCTTGAAGGCCTTTGTTTCTTGACCAACATCGGTCTGTATGGTACCTCCCATTGAATCACTTTTCTGTCTCATGGCTCAGTGAGCGTGAAAGCACCCTGATGTGGTGGAGCCCATCCCTAAGAAAGCTGACTGAATACTGTCTGCACCAACAGACAGAAGCACTGGCGTAAAGGTACACCTGTAGATGCTGTGGTGGTGGCAGCAGCCACTAAGATAGCACTATTGGAAGAAAGCTCATCTGTTCATCCCCCTAACATAGAATCTAGGGAGATGGACAGATTTGGGAAGCAGGCCTGTGTTTACGATCACTGAACTAGCTAGCCCATTTAACAAGATTCCAGAGAGACTTGACTAAAGAGATCACCAAGTCACTCTTGGGAGGGGGGAGTGTTGCTTATAGATGTGCAAAAAACAAACAGTGGGCTCCCAGCTTTCTACCTGTTAGTCTTCCTCCAGTTTGGCAATGTATCTGCTTTCTAATGCAGTGGACTGTATGACCAGAGTAGTTAACAGAGCCAGCACCATGCATCGCCATGCCTGGATGCAGCTTTGTGACTTTGCAGAAGGCTTTAAATTGTTCTTTGTGAATGCCCCTTATGATGGTTTCACCTTATTTGGACCGAAAGTCAAGGATACATTCAACAGAAGCCATCAAGATGGCAAGACTCCGAGTAGTGGGAGCACTCTTCTCCACCCTGTAAAGAACATTTATGGGAACCAGAGATCTGGAAAGAAGATATGGTTCCACAAATCACAGAGTACTTTTCATGACTCCCAAGGTGACCGACCTCCCTGTGGAAGAGGGGGAGGCAGTTTTAAAGGATGAAACCCAAAAGGCAGAGCTGGACCACATAGTCAAGGTTTTCGTGGTCCATTTTCCAAGAAAAATTTTCAGCGCTCGTGAATGGTTGCCTGACTGCTGCACTCTGAAGGCATTGGGAAGGCATCTCTTTTTCCACCCTTGTGCCTGACATACAATAACCCCAGCTTCATGGGTGCCAAGAATAATATCCAGATGCTATTCAGTTCCTTTTCCCTCCCACTCCAGGAAAAGAAGAACATGCCCAGTGTTCCACCCAGTCAGTAGGACTTACTAGCCATAGCAACTTTAAAGCTGCTAGGAAAAAAAAAAGTAATCCAGTCAGTCCCTTATGACCTTTTAGAATCCAGAGTCAATTCCAGGTTCTTTTTAGTACCAGAGAAAGCTGGGGATCTCAGACCCATTTTGAATCTCTGTCACCAAAACCAGTTTGTAAGACGGACACAAAATTCTGGGTGATCACAGTTCAGTCCATTTTGCCTCTTCTGAGGAAGGATGATTGGATGTGCTGTATAGATCTCCAGGATGTCTAGTATCATATCAAAATAGTGAAGCACTCAAGGAAATTTCTTTGCTTCCAGCTGGAAGCCAATTATTTTTAATTCAGAGTGCTGCCATTCAGCCTCATCACAACCCCAGGGTGTTCATTAAGATCATGGCACACTTACACCTACTGGGAATCCACATCTTTCTGTATCTCTATGGTTGGCTCCTCACTGTCTCCTCCTCCTCACACACTGAAATAGAGTATATCCAGCTGCTTCTGAATTCTGAAACCTGCCAAAATATCAGCTGACTCCAGTTCAGAGTACAGGATTCATGGGATGCCACCTAAAAACTTAAGATAGTCAGCTTTCCCCCTCCGGGGTCCAGTCGCTTTCTTACAACTCTACAAGTCCTACATCACCCATCGCCACCAGCAAGGTTTATCTTATGTCTGTTGGGTCTCTTGGAGTCTACAGTTCTAATGATTTTATTAGACAAATATTTCACGAGAGTGCTGTAATGGACCTTAGTAGTACAGTGGTCTCAATCCACTCACCCCCTGCATCAAAATTACACAGGTCTGCAAAGAACACATAGCTTTGTGGATAACATCCCTGTCTGTGACTGAAGGCCATCTTTTCCAGACAGATTTGCCTATTGCAACAGTGACCACAGATGCATCCCTTCTTGGATGGGGTGGGGTGGGACATTTCGAAGTGATCATCCAAGGTATATAATCCACAACAGAGGCCAACCTTCACATCAGAGTCTTGAGGCTGAGAGCGGTCCTTCTTGCATTGCATGCATTTCAGGACCTCCTTCCCAACAGTGTAATCTTCATACAAACTGACAACATGACTGGTATGGTAGACAAACCAACAGAGAGGAACCCAGTCTTATCCTTTGTCAAGAGGCCTGAGGGTTTGGCATTGGGTGATGTCTTCACAATACTTTCTGATAATTTACCCCTAATGAACAAATTCATACAGAAAGCAAGGCAGTGCAAGGCCAGGGTAATCCTCATTGCTCCCTTTTGTCCCCGGCAGACATGATTTCTTTACCTATGGCCTTTTCTAGTACATCCTCCATGGATGTTGGATCATTCTCCACATTTATTAACTCACCCATCTTGACAGCCTCCTCCAAAACACAAGTTCATGAAATTAACTGAATGGTTCCTTCAATTTTTTACCATAGCTAGAGATACCAGGCTTCCTTCTGCAGTAGTCTGTATTCTTTCTGCTTCACAGAAATCATCAGCTAGGAAAACATACTACACCACATGGAAGAATTTTTTTTATTTAGGCCTACTCCAAAGGTCTGGATCCCCTTTCAGCAAAAGTTCCTTCCATTTTGAAATTTTGTCTGATCTCTTTGACAAAGATTCCAGTTTTGCCACTATTAGGATACAGCTGGCTGCAATTTCCAATTTTCATGTAGGATATAATGATATGTCAATAACAACCCCGAAAACCTCAAAAGCCTACCTCAAAGGATTCTTTCTGCTGAGACCTCCCATTAGAGACCCAGCACCTTCATGAGATATCAACTTTATGCTACAAGCTCTAACATACACTCCCCTTTGAACCTGCTGCCACTGCAGACTTAGGACTTCTGACATGAAAAACAATTTTCTTAGTCGCAGTAACATCAGCCAGATGAATCTCAGAACTACAAAGCCCTCTCCTCTAAGCCTACTTACTTAGTGTTCTGCAAAGACAGAGTTTCCCTTAGAACTAATGTTTCCTTTATTCCTAAGGTGGCATTCAAAACTAATTTAAATCAATCAGTACATCTTCCTGTTTTCTTTTCAAGGTACTCAAACAAAGGAGAATACTTACCACATATGTTAAATATTCACAGACAACTCGGATTCTGTACACACAGGGCAAACATTTTCAGAAAGGATGATCGATTGTTCATTTCCTTTTCCAGAACATGGGTATTTGATACACCACAGCATCAACCAACTTCAGTTGACTGCCTGGGTGAGAGAATATTAATTCCTTTTAAGCACCTGTTTACCGAGGACATGCAGCAGGTACTAATGGAGACAAGAAAGTCTGCTACTAGAAAATTATGTATTAGCAAATGGAAACAGGTTTTCTAGTTGGAGCCAAGAAAATAACCAGCACCCATTTAGGGCTAGTTGATGTCCTTCAGTATCACTACTGCAGTATTCCTTAAGTTCAGTATGCCAAAGCCTTTTAGTACTTAAAGATGTTCTATGTCACACACATGCTCCCCGTGCAAGGTGTACGGTGTAAAGGTGACACACAGATGTCCATACTCAAAACTTCTTTGTCACCAGTCTGAATGCCATCATTTAATCGTAGGTCTGAACACTGTTCTTCTGTGCTGATTGCCAAGCCATCTTCCAGCTTAGTGCCCTGTTGGGGTATATCCTCCTCTTCTTTTTTTATTTAGCATTGGTTGGTTGAGTTGAAGTCATCTAGAATAGGAAAATGTCAATGTGGGAGGTAGCCTCCACATAAATACCATCACAACCAGTGTCTCTTCTGTCCGGGTGCTTCCTAACCCTAGGCTCCCTTTCCATGTTCCAGCCCCAACTCGACCTCTTCAGAGACACCTCAGACAGGGGATGGAGGACTTCCTTTGGATGTGCCAAGGTTCAAGATATTTGGTTTCTTCATCAGAGGTTGGACCACATCAATATCAGAGTTTGAGAGCTGTGCTTCTAGCTCTTAAGTCCTTTCATTCTCTCTTTCTTTCCAAGCCCCTTATGGTTTTCATAGACACCACCACAGTGTCAGCACCAAGGGGATTCCAGGTCCTACCTACTTTGCAGGCTAGCTCTTCAGTCTTGGGACCTAGTTGTCCAGTCTCAGTTGACTTCAGGCTGTGTACATTCCCTTGAAGCAAAGTCTGGTGACAGACTCTTTGAGCAGGTCCAGCACTCAAGATCACAAATGGATGCTCCACTGGTGGAGGTAAATCTTTTTCCCTCCCCTCTGAACAAAGTCCTCTGGCTAGAAAAGTGGATGCCCTACCTTTTCCTTGGAAGGAGATATTTCTCTACCTTCTATCCCCTTCCTTTGCTTCCACGTGTCTTGCACAAAATTAGAAGGAACTCTTCCAAAATCTTGATAGTGGTTCCCTTTTGGCCCAGACAGCATTGGTCCCTCCTTCTTTCTCATTTTTCCAGGGGCAGTCACCACAAGTTATCTTACTGGGTGGATCTATTCACAAGAGAGAAAGGATCTCTTATCCATCCCCACATTTGTCCACTCTTCAGCTAACGCTGTAGGTGATGGGGTTTTGATTCTCTTTAGGCATTTTCTGTTTGTTGCCTCTCTTTCTATCAGGGTGCCCTATCTGCAGAGATTCCTCTGGTTCTCTCATATTTGTGTGATCTGCTCCATGCTGGGTTGGCATATTCTTCAATGAAAGGTCGCTTATTAGAAATTTCTGCACGTCTGCCCTTGACTCCTCCTTTGGCCTCTAGATTTGAGGTCGGCCAAGTTGTTAAAAGCATTCTTCATGTTAGGCCTCCTAGAAAGCCTAATCTGCATTCCTGGGACCTCTTCTTGTTCTTCAAAAATGGACTTTGGCTGCATTTGAGTCTGCTGCTTCATCCACTGTTCTTTGGGCTCTCGAAAATTCATAGACTTACTAGGTTAATGATCTTGGTGGGGGGGGGGGTTCTTTCTAATCCTAGCCAAGTTTTCCTGAAAGAATAATGATGTCATATAAGCAAATAGGACATCGAGGGCCAGGCATTTATAAGCTACCTCTATCCATAAGGGACATGGGTGCTAGGCCTAGTGTAAATTTCCTGCTCCCCATCCACTGGTCTATGTTGCACTTAAACTGGGTAATAGACAAACTCAGATTTAGATGGAGTGGAAGCCTGTTCCACAGGAGGGGCAGTCTCTGGGACACATGTCTCTCCAGTATGTTATGTTTAAGTCACAGACAAAATTCAGGTCCCTAGATGTTGTGTTTCAGGTATTCCTTGACTTACGAATATGTAGGGGAACTACAAGCGTGGGGTTAGCAGATAGCTTGTAGGCCAGGCATAGATCACCCCCTCAGCAAGCTATAAAAGACAGAGTAGAAGCAAAGGGTTTTAAGGCGCTCAACACACAAGGCAGGTTTGTTACTACTTGTATTTTTTCATAATGAACTCTGAAGTCGCACTATTTGCTGCATATGCCTGGTCAGGTACATACCAAATGGAACATTGTACTCTGTGACTAGACTGATAACGGCAGAGTACAATGGTATAAGGATCTCTATGGACCTAGATGCCATGATCTTGCTTACAAGTTGAACATAAAAGGATTTCCTCACAGCTGTGGCCACATGATGGTCGAATGTAAGGTTACTGTTTGCATGCTTATCTAGATCCATGATCACTGGGTTGACTCCTACAGATGCATTATCAACATGACAGTAAGCCGGGATGGTTAACCTTCAAAAGGGTAGACGTATGGATTTCTTAGCATTGAGTTTAAGACCCTTGATTTGGCAGCATTTTTTAGTCAGAGACAGACCTTCCTGAAGAATGCTAGAGTCTGAAAACCCCTCAGCTTACAATAATTTGAAAACGTAGTCAGGCATAAACCTTGAGCATTTTCATCCATTTCAGAGAAATAGATGCCAAAAGGGAGTGGGCCCAGTACAGAGCCCTGGAGGACTCCTCTAATGATTG